>NC_030434.2:25508937-25526437 GCF_001660625.3 Ictalurus punctatus
CAAACTTACAAGCTGCTTTTATTTTATAAAATGTTTTATGCAGTCAGGGAATATTCGCTCTTCAAACCTCAGCAACATTTTGGGGCTAATCATCAGGAGTATTACCGCTTTCCTCAGACGTGTGGCTAAATTATTAAGATGAGACCGTGTGGCTAAATTTACGCCGGATGTACACTGAGCATCGACCGCTAACGTAGCTCTCACGGAGGGCCGCCATACTGTTGAACGGCAACAACGCGGCACTGTCAGACTTGTTGTGGGCCGTTCATGTGAGATCGTCTCGCTGACACGACCCCGTTTGCGCAAAGAATTAAAGAATACATTTAAATGAAGTTGACAGTGATGGGTCAGCTTCGTGGAGAAGAGATCGTCGTTATTAGGAACGCAAAATTTCAGCCACTTTTTACTTTTTTTTTTCTTCTATTTTTGACCAAAGAAAGTGAAGGATAATCTAGTGAAAGGTAATCTAGTGAGAAAAGTATAATCTAGTGAAGGATAACCTAGGATAACCTTTACCCATCCATTTTCTACCGCTTACTCCTTTTTCAGGGTCACGGGGAACCTGGAGCCAATCCCAGGGAGCATGGGGCACAAGGCGGGGTACACCCTGGACAGGGTGCCAATCCATCACACTCACACACCCATTCATACACTACGGACACTTTAGACACGCCGATCAGCCGTATACCATGCATGTGTTTGGACTGGGGGAGGAAACCGGAGTACCCGGAGGAAACCCCCGCAGCACGGGGAGAACATTCAAACTCCACACACACACACAGGGCCACGGTGGGAATCGAACCCCTGACCCTGGAACTGTGAGGCGAACCACTAAGCCACCGTGCGCCCGGATAACCTTTATATAACTTTATATCGGTGTTTATTACAAAATCCCAACAATCCTATAAAGGAGGAAGATGAAGACTGTGAAAGATGTCAAATATCTGAACATGAACTGATCAGACGCAGTAATAAGTGTGTGGAGATGTCTCTGCCAATCAAAACGCAGCCTCATACAGGTGGGCCATCTCTTCATCCGTCATACTTTTTACTGTGTGTGCGCTTGCGGTCCTCTGTCTCCGCTCTCATTAACACATATAGTCTGAAATAGCACGGGGGTCCTCTCGGGCGTATCCGAGTAACGTCGGACAGTCCAGAGAGAAATCAAGGTAATGAGCTCCACGTGGACACGTGCACTCAGAATAGCAGCGTTAATGGGTCGACATCTCTGCCTTCATCCATTAGTGTGTGTGTGTGTGTGTGTGTGTGTGTGTGTATAGATGCGTACGGTCAATTTTCCACTCACACTGAGACCACCACAAAGAATCTCAGGAAAGTCGGGGTCCCTTCTACGACCCTCCGCGTCAAACTTATTTCTTTTCTAGCGGTGTTGAAATGCCCTACGTGCGTCTGGGTTCGGCTCAAGTCCTGTCCACACGTGCAACGATTTTTCTGAAAATAATCGTTTTAGTCCACGTGAAGATGCGAGAAGGATTTGAAAAGGCTCACGCGAGGGCGCCGGGTACGTCGAACGCGACAGTAATAACGTTAAACGATGCGGATGGAGCGGTAGAGAAGGCGAAACGTAGGTAAACGTGACGCGACGTTATAAAACAGAAATGCCAAACGCGACGTTGTAATATGTAGTCGTTTCTATAGTAACGGCTCGTTCGCAGGGAGTCCTACGGCGGACGTTGGGTGTAAAAAGTCTACACACCCCTGTTAAAATGGCAGGTGTTTGTGATGTAAAAAAAGAGAAATGTTTTAGCAGACGACTTGAGGTTTTGCGTCATGATTGTCGGATATTTGGAGCTCTTCATGATTCCCTCCACCCTGATTAAAGCCCCAGTTCCAGCTGAAGAAAAACCGCCCCAAAGCATGATGCCGCCACCACCGCGCTTCACCATGGGGATGTGCTGTGGGGTTTTTTTTTGTTTGTTTTCGTGCCAAACACCTCTTTTGGTATTATAATACCGACCGTAACACATTATTCCACGTGGTTTTGGGAGACTGGATGATTATTTAACATTTTTTGGTTAGAAAAATGGCCACCCTACACATCGCCCAGAGATATGAAGAATTCAGGAGATTGTTGTCATATGTAGGGAATAACCAGTACTTGCCAGAAATTTCCGCAGATCTTTTAATGCTACTGTAGGCCTCTCAGCAGCCTCCCTAATCGGCTTTCTCCTGTATCGACTGTAAGCACTGGTATGGTGGAGTTTCTTTAGGAGTCTCCGGTGTCAGTGCTTCGTAACGGTTTGTAAGTTTTTGCCCTGTGGGAAAGTTTTCAGGACACTTCCAGATTTCAGCCGGTTCCTCGCCTTACCTTGCCTTGGAGAACTGCTTTTTCTTAGCGTGTTCAGTACTTTTTTCCCGTGTCATTCCACTTTATTCCACATAACTTTATTTATGGACTTTAATGTTGTGAATTCTTTATATTTCCGGATTTCTTGAGTTAATCCTGACGTCTGGTGAACATTTCATGTGAATAACCTCATTGGAATTATATTTACTGGAAAGAAATGTTGACGTGTCCAATACTTATTTCCCTCGCTGCATATTTGAACCTGACCCACATTTAATCATAAATTCACCTATATCTTTGAGTAATAGTTATTCCCTACGCACGAGTTGGTTCTCAACACTTCATATATGAACGACTGTGTCACAAAAGGGCAGCCGCTTGCCATCTGTTTTACTTCCTACTTTTCCAAATTCCCTGGATCCTGTTTCCTTCCTGATCCTGCTCTGCCCTTTTTCTTTGTATTTCCTGACTAGGCTTGGGTCTTCCTGACAACTCACAAGCGGTAGACATTTTTTTCGACGTGTTACTACCCTAGAACTTGGGTGAACAGTCAAGAACTTGAGTCATACAGAGCCTTTTCCAAGTAGTTTCTCAGCACATCTGAGGGAAACGTTAATGTTCTGGATAGTTCTGTCTCATTTCCACCATCGCTGTGTCTTTAGATCAGGGGTGCCCAAACTTTTTCCTACGAAGGGCCAAAAAATCGAACTTGATCGAGGGCCGTGGGCCGAAAGTAAACGTCGCGTCATACCAAACTGTATTATATACAAATCAAAGTTGCCACGGTCCTCCTCATTTATGATTTCATAATATTTACGAATAAATAAATAAATAAATCGAAAACACGAGTCTGTAATCTGCTTAACTCATGCAGTTTTATTTTCAGAGTTTTACAGTCCAATGAAACGTATAGTATAATGAAAACATAGGAACAATCCCATTTATAGTACAACATGTTCAATGCCTAATACAACTAACTATTCAAGCTATAAGCAATACAGCCACATTCCTGCAACATCAGTGACCTCTAATGACACACATGAAGCTGGTCCTTACTTCTCAAAAGTTTTTCCAAATCGGGACGCAGCGGACTTACTGTCAAAGTCAGGACATCATGTAGGTGAGAGTCAGTTAGTTTGCTTCTCAGTTTACACTTGTTACGTTCATCAGACTGAAAGTCTGTTCACGGTGGTAGGTACTGCAGCATCACTTGTGCCTGTTTGCACATCTTTGGGAACCTGTTTGCTGGGACACATTTGTAGAAGTCTGTGAAGGGAAGGGACCTGAACTTGTGTTTGAGTTCTGAATCACACTGAAGCTCAATTGGGTCCATCTGAAGATCATCACTGACTGTGTCCACACTGATGGTGAAGGGTTGAGCAAACATCTCAAAGTCAGAAGCATTGCGTCTGAAGTCCTCAAAGCGACTGTCAAACTCCTGGATACGGTTTCTGAGAACAGCGTCATACTCAGGTACCTTCTCTTTCATCATGCCTGCCTCTCTAAGACAGGGAAAATGGGCTAAATTTCCTGGACGTGCGGCTGAGAGAGAGAGAGGAACAGTGTGAGACGGGGAGTGAAAGAAGAGAAAAGCAGGCATGTAAAAACAGAGGGAGGGAAATGGAATAAATAACTGACAAAACAAGGAAATGAATCCATGATCATTTATCCATGATCAATTTTATCAGCTTGATTAACAAAAAAAAACCCCAAAGCTGACACCACTGGATATAAATGCTAACTAAATATAAGTATCAATAATAATAATAATACCTGCACATAAAACTATGGTGAATATTATAATTGTGAATGTTAGCTGCTGAGAGATGTCTTCTGAGCAGCAGTAGTTTTTGTTTGAAGGCTCTGACGTGATCAAACAGCTGGGTGATGATCTGGTCTTTTCCCTGGAGCTGAACATTTAAAACATTGAGCAGCTCTGTGACGTCCACAGGAAAGCCAGGTCAGAAAGCCATTTCTCATCCATGGACACGAATACTACCAATCTTACTTTCCTGAAAAGCTCTGATCTCATCACGCCGGATCAAAAAATCTCATCACCGTATTGTGCCTCCATCTCATCAAACAGTTCCTTAAACTGCCGGTGAGAGAGCGCCTCGGAGCGTACATCATTCACAATTCTGACGACGTCACACGTCACATCCACGAGCCCGATGGATTTGGCACATAGCTGTTCTTGATGTAAAATACAGTGGTACTTTACTAATTTCCCTCCACATTCACTGACTTTCTGAGAACCAACGTAGCAAGGCCAGATCTCCTCCCTACCATCGCCGGGGCTCCATCAGTTGTAATGCCAGCCATATCCTCCCACTTTAATCCATTCTTTCTTAACACTCTCTCAACAGTGAAAAAAAAGATCCTCTCCTTTAGTAGTACCAGAAAGAGTCTCAATGCCAGCCAGCTCTTGAGTCGCTTCGAAATTTTCATTCACACCACATAGAAATACCAACAGCTGTGCGGAATCAGACATGTCAGTGCTCTCGTCGCAAGCTATTAAAACGTCATGAAAGGCAGTTGCTTTTACCTTGATTTGCGAGAACATGCGTATCTGAGAAGTGCACGCTGCTTCTGCAGCCACTGCAGGGCATTCATTGGCGAACTCTCCAGCAGCGAAGGCTCTGTCACTTTTAGCAATTAGTGCTGAAATCTGATAGCTGGCCCGCGTGGCACTTTCTTGAGCCGATGAAAGACGTAGCAGCCCTCGAAGTTTAGCAAGCAGATCGTTAGCTTTCTGTTGTCATGCCTCGCCGCTGTCCCTTTGAGAAAGCTGAAGAACGTTTTGTTTCATAACGACGGATATCGCACTCTTTCGAAACAGCAGCTGACTGCTTGCGAACTAGACACACTGCCTTTGAATTGATTTCGGTAAATTAAAAAAATCATCTTGCCAAACTTTTTTAAAAATTCCCTCTTGTCTGTGTGCCAGTGCCTGGATCTCTCCATTATCACCTGTTTGTTGACTGTCGCAAAGCAGGCTGGCCTTGAAGTACGCATGTACGATAAATAAACGTCAAATTCACTTATATTCTCTACGTTTAATTTCAGTTGATGTTTTTTTTTTTGTAGCTCAAAAGTACAAATAAAAAATGTTATGTTAAATTAGAAATGAAGATCAGCGTCAATGACACCCCCCCCTCCCTACACCCCCCCCCCCCCCCCCCCCCTCCCTTTTCACATATGGCATGACGGGACAAATCTTTGGCCCGCGGGCCCTAGTTTGGGCATCTCTGCTATAGATTGTCCATTTTAAAAGACCTAGCAACTGCATTCTCGCTAGTTTAGCCATATATAGTCATTAATTCGAGATTTATCAACACATCTGAGGGAAATTCTGATATTTCTGATGGTTCTGTCTGGTTTCTATTGTCACCATGTCTTTATTTGGCTACATGCTAGCTAGAGGAATCATAATTTTAGCCACACAGCGTATTTTCTTAGTAATTTACTAACACGTCTGAGGTACACGTTGATATCTCTGATAACTTTGTCTCATTTCCACATCACTTTACATTGTCCATCTAAAAGTCTTGCCAGCTACTGTACATTCTAGCTATATAAATCGTACTTTTAGCCGTAGCTTTCATTTCGTTTAAGTCATTTACCAACACATCTGAGGTAAATGTTGATATTCCTGATAGTTCGGTGTCATTTCTCCTGACAGTGTGCTTTCCCACTGTCTGCAGAAAGGAATCATGGCTACATGCTAGTTAGACAGATCATCATTTTAGCCAAACTACACATGTTCTTGCTAATTTACCAAACGTCTGAGGTAAATGTTGATCTTTCTGATAGTCTTTTCTCATTCCCAGTGTCACTGTGCCTTTAATGGGTACGTGCTCACTAACTAACTAAATCCTCAGCCTCATTTGCAGGAAAATAACAGCATAGCGTCCACATCGCCCAGTTGCCTAGCAACAGTGTTCTCAAGACTTTGACCACTTGAACAGGGAGTGCGTCACGAACAGAAGTCAGACGTATGATTTCTATTCGTATTTGAATGCACCAGTACTACGGATCTCCCGTAGATCTCCCTGTGTTTGAACGAAAACATCTGCGGCCTGACCTACATTTACAAATCAAAACCGTATTGCAACAAAGGCTCTATTTACACACAGCTGCAGAACAAATGGCTGACTCACGCCACCAGTACACGCTGGGGGGCATTCAGCAAACAGGGCTGAGATTCAGATCCTCTCACAGCGGTAGGCTGGGTTACTATTAGATGATGAGTAGAGATATTAGGTGTAATGTAGTTCACTTCAGGCTAACGGATAACACAAAACATAGGGGGGGAAAAAACAAGGAAATATCTGGATCCAGTTGGCTCTTCTATATGTATTTCAACCGGAAAACAAAACTGCAGGAAGCTACGGGTGCAGTGTTATGAAGAGAAACCATGGAAAAAAAAAACCATTATCTGGCATGGTGTACAGATGTTTTTTTTGTAGTAATAGGAAGCATTAGAAATGGAAAATGTGTCTCCTTTATGAAGCTTCTGGTCGGGGGTGTGGTGATGTCAGATGTGTTTTCATGGTCTGAAAGGTCAAACAACGTTTGAATACCACGGGATTCCGAAACAACGTTCCTGTCACTTTTATGCTGTGTGTTAAACTACAAAAACTTTCAGCGGTAACATCAAAGTGACCAGACAAGTGAATTTATCTTTAAATGTGACTGTATTTGGAAAAAAGAAAGAAAGAAAAGAAAGAAAGAAAGAAAGAAAGAAAGAAAATGCAGCTATAACGTGCAGAATTATCCGGTAATTACGTTGCGAATGTCTGATATCTGACATCTATAATTGATGCAAAATTACGCAAGATCAGAGACAACGTGCTAAAATGTCTCATATACAGTTTCTATAAAAGGCTAGCACAAAGATTAAAATGGGCAAGATACAAGATAACGCGAGCAAAAAGTTCAAAAGCTGGCAGACAGATGAAAATTGACAAGATACAAAAGCTAGCATAGAGGTAAAAACCCGGCAAGATACAGAAGATAGCAAAAAGCTAGAGTAGACGAAGTTCAAAAGCTAGCATAGAGCTGAAAATCAATAATATACAAAAGCTAGCATAAAGCTGTAGTATATAAAGTTTTAATAGCTAGTATAGCTTGTGAGTTTGTGTGTATTTACATAGAAGGAGACTCGTTTTATTTATTTATTTATTTATTTATTTATTTATTTATTTTCTATAAAGCTGTTTAATGTCTCTTGCCTTTTATAGAGTGTTGTAGGTGTGGCTAAATGTAAATCGTTTGTACAGTGAGTGCTCGGTAATTCATGGCTGATTGATGTCTATCAACATACGCACGCGAGTAGGAAGAAAAGCAGCGAAATGTTAGGTTTCACTGCAAAACTTATATTAAATGAATGAATAAATAAACGAGGCCCTAGTTCACAAGGATATCCAGTGAAGTAAATGTGCTAACTTGGTCAGTTTGGAATCGTGGCCTCGTACGTGTTCCTGGGAAGCGGACGTATCAGGAGCGTTTGGTCCAGCTGGTGTGTGGAGAGATTATTTCTGTCCCGTCGGTTCGGTCAATGATCAACCAAAAACCATTTTCGGTTTCTCCGCAGTGCCTGAATTTCTCCTTTCACCTTCGGCAGCCCTCCGAACATCAGTACGTTCACACGCACGGCGCTACAACCCCGATTCTGCAAAAACGTTGGGACAGTATGGAAAATGCTGATCAAAACACAGAGGAGTGATTTCTAAATGTACTTTGACTTGTATTTAAACGAAAAGAATGGATGAAGATGAGGTAGTCAATGTTTTACCTAATCAACTGCATAGTTTTTTTGGAAGATAAACATGATGCATAAAAGTTGGGACAGGGGCAGTTTAGGACTAATAGTGATGTGAGAAGTTGAAATGAGAAGGTGATGTGAAACAGGTGAGGCGATCGCCTAATCATAGTATATAAGGAACCTCCAAGAAAGGCCGAGTGCTTCAAGAGCGAGGACGGGTCGAGGCTCGGCGATCTGCCGACAGATGCGTCAGCGACTAATCCAACACTTTGAGAACAACTTTCCCCAAAGACAAATCGGGAGGATTTTGTGTGTTTCACTTTCTACAGCGCACGATACAATTAAAAGAGTCAAGGAATCCGATCAAATCTCGGTGCGTAAAGGGCGAGGACGTCAGACGTCACCGTCTCAAAACTGTGATGAGTCTGTAATGGAGATCCTGACATGGGCTCGTTAATACTTTGGTAAACCTTTGTCAGTCGACACCATTCGCCGCTGCATCCACACATGCAATTAATACTTTACTATGCAAAGCAGAAGCCACACATCAAAACTGTCCAGAAGCTCCGCCCACTTCTCTGAGCTAGGTCTCATCTGAGACGGACAGTAGCATAGTGGAGTCGTGTTTTGTGGTCCGACGAGTCGACATTTCAAATAGTTTTTGGACAGAACAGCCGTCGTGTTCTCCGGGCCAAAGAGGAAAAGGACCGTCCGAGCTGTTATCAGCGTCAGGTCCAAAAGCCAGCGTCTGTCATGCTATGGGGCGTGTCTGTTTATATATGATATACGTCACTCAGCCATTGTAACTAGCTAATTATTAGCATGACTAGCATGACAGTTTGCGTACTAGCAGGAACAGTACGTTCAAAGCAACGTGTACATCATGTTAATGCTTTCTCATGAAATTAACATGTATTCTAATTTTAGTAAGGGCGTGCTAACTGGTTAGCAAGAAAAACACTGGCCATGCTTTAAACGATCATCAGGTTGGGAGCAACTAGCTACTTGAATGTTATTTTTATTCTTCAAAATGCAGCTGACCAAATTTGTGGAAGTTGAAATTTGGTATCTAATGAAAATGATATGATTGACAGCGCACACTTTGAAAATTTCAGGAACGGATGTTATCTTGCCCTGATTTGTTTTCAGTTCACTTCCTGTGCACTCCAACGGTGTACGAAAGTAATAACACCCCTTGAAATTCAACATTTCTTAGCTAAAACACGTTAGCGGTGGTGTGTCGTGTGTGTGACGTCTGTCGTTTACCTTTCATTACTTCATTACTGTTTGGTAAATGGATGTCTGAAACCCGAGGCCTGATTTATGCTCAACGGCAAAAGATGGACCTTAAAAAAAAAAATCAACTGTAAATACATTCGGGACCTGATTTACACCTGCACTCACTCAGCAAGGATGTCCTAATTCAAAAAAGTTCTTTTTACATGAATAATTTATTTTGTCATTATGAAGGCTTGAAATCGTTAAAGGAATAATATACACATATGATGGATAAATACAGCTTATAGCTGGGGGGATAAATAATTACAAAAAAACAAAAACCCAACAATAAAAATATATCATGAGGAAAGTTAGTTACAAAATTCAACCAGATATTTATAATATATGTTAAAATATTAAAAGTTAAAAAAAAATAAAATCTCGACATACAAAAGCTAGCATAAAGATTACAATTGTCAAAATACAAGATAAAGCTAGCATAAAGCTGGACTATACAAAGTTCAAAGGCTAGCAAAGAGTTAAAAAACCCCCCTCAGTATATAAAAGATATCATACAGGTGTAGTGTACAGCGTTAAAAGGTTGGCGGGAAGATAAAAACCGGCAAGATACAAAAAATAGCATAAGGGCAGAGTGTGCAAAGCTCAAAGCTAGCATAGCTAGCATTTTAAATTATTATTATTATTATTATTATTATTATTATTATTTTTTTATTTATTATTTTTTTTTTTTACATTTTTAGCATTGTTACATTCCCTCATTATCACAAGTAACAACATTTGTCAAAATAATACATGTTAAAATATTAAAAGCAAAAAACCTCTCAATGTACGAAAGCTAGCACAAAGGTAGAGATCAAAGCTAGCACAGGGCTGAAAATTTTAAATGTTAAAAGTAAAAAATAAAAAATTTGCACCCTCTTATGATGGGGAAACAAATATTCCCTTCATGCCGTCAGTTGTAATAAAAGATGACACAAAGTTTCACCTTTAACTGTACATCGATAGATAAAGAGATGAATATATATATATATATATAAAGGATGGTTTTATTATTTTAAAAAAACAAAACAAAACAAATGTATACAAATGGGTGCCAATAATACCAGCGGCGTTGTGTACGATCATTTATAAGCAGTTTATTAAATTGTAATAATACATCAAATAAATCAACCAATTATTTCATTATAAATCATGCAATCCATTATAATCATAGAATTATAAGTATTTCAAGTTATAAAGAAATAAATGATTTTTTCTTTTGCTTCCACCGATCTGCTTTTTCACTTTTTTTTATTTTATTCGATTTTTTCCGAGCCTGAACCCACATTAACTGAGACTCTTCCGGTTCTATGGATGACTCGGAGGTGACCGGTGAGTAATCATACACGCCTACGACCTTTTTACTTCAATTAGAGCCATGTATAAAACCCTACTAACGTACTGGATTTATCTTCTGAACAGACGTCCTGGATCACAGCACCCCCTGGAGGACATCTCCGCTCTCATCTCCACCTTCACCCACACTCGCACACTGCACTGTGCTGAGATGGCTATCTGCAGGGTGTTAGATTCAGTTCCTTCTTCTCCACCACAGCAGGGTTGTTTCCCCCAGCATAATTAACCCATGAAGCTCCACGAAGAGTTAAATCGCATGTTAAATGAATATACACCAAAGCGCTGATGAATTCTGGATGCTGATTGGTCAGAAGGTGTCGATTCGTCTTCTGTAACAGCAGCTCTGTGCGTATATTAATGCGCTCGTTATCGTTAACACGTTATCGTTTCTATAGTAACAGCTCATACACGCGGTCTTGTATTTGTATTAACGTGACGTTTACGGAAGGAGTCTCCAGTGACGGCGCGTTGTAGTTGTAACAGTCAGAGGTAAAGCTGTAACTTTACGTTTTCTGACATCTTCGGGACGGACGAGTTTACGCTTCATTGCGAGAGAAGGAAGAGAGGGACGGTGAGGGAACGACTGTTTATAGCTGCTATAACGTAAGTGAGAACAGGAAGTGGATTGGTGAGTGTCGCACAACGGGGGCGACTAAAACTGGCAACACCCAAAAATAACTGGGCAGAACCTACGGAACAAAATCAGTCAATCTGTAATCCTTTGAAAAGAAAAAAAAAGTGTAACTGTGTAATGCTTAAATAAAAATTTCCTGTTAAAAAATTCAAACTGTCAGAAAATTCTGCTTAAATTTCTTTCTTTCTTTATTTTTTAAACCTAAATGTTTTCCCCGCTCAAAGCGTGACAATTTCAGGTTCAGGTTCAGGTTCAGGTTCAGGTTCTGCTGACTCTGATTTCATTCCATATAAAGAGAAATAAAAAGAGAAATAAAGAGGTTGTCTGACTGAACATAATTATTAATGTAACCAATCATTAATGAACACTGGCTAGCCCCGCCCCCAGGTCATTTAAAAGCCATCCATGTAAACCGTCTGGCACATCGTTTTCTGGTGCCAAACATTCCTGTTCATACACACACACACACACACACGCACACACACGCACACACACACACACACACACACACACACACACACACACAATTCAGCATCAGTTCAATCTTATCATCGCTTATCCATGTTGATATTTTAATGAACAGTTTGAGTAACTGTCTTTTCTTCCCAAACCCAGAATCTCGTTCCGTTTATCTTCGCTTCATGAGAGACAGAGACGTTTGTTAAAAAACGTGTCGAGCGTCAACGTTTCTTCTTCCTGGAGGAGAAAGAGCGGGCTGATTGTTATCACGTCGTGTCATGATGATGTTCTAACAGCAGAGGGAAGTGACTGAACACACACACACACACACACACACACACACACACACACACACACAGAGATTATTTTCAGCCTGGTGTAGATGAAAGGCTATTATTATCCAAAACTACATTAGAAAATAAGGAAACAGCACAGAGTGTGTAAACACTGATTCGTTGTGTTTGTGTTTAGTGTCAGTCTGCAGTATAGATTTATTTAATTTTGCAGTTTAAATGTATATTTTTTGTAATTTTTTTTGAAATTATGTATATATTTCTTTGCATTTCCTTCATTTCTGGTATTTCTGATTCCATGTGTGGACTAGCCTTCTAATGTTTTTCTCTATTCTCTTTTCTATCCGTGTTCTAGTGTCGTTTTAGTGTAGTATTTTTCTATTATTTCTGTCTTCTGTAGTTTTTACTTCAGTTTCATCTTTCTATTTAACTCAGTGTGATTCTCTGTCGATGAGTCTGTGTGATTGCTCGATGCCTCTTCCAATGTATAATCTATTATTTAACACCTCTTCAGTCTGGGACCGAGATCCCTATTCCGTACAGAGACGGGTCACAAATTCATTTCACCGCTCGGCTTTGGGTTTAGCTCAAAAAGTTCTCCGTGTAAAATGGATTGCCGCTCAATCAAAATTTAAAGTCAGGAATTTGATATATGGCACAAAAAGCCCAACATTCACCATTAAACAACCGACATTCACCGTCAAACACTGACATTCACCATTAAACAACCGACATTCACCATTAAACAACCGACATTCACCATTAAACAACCGACATTCACCATTAAACACCGACATTCACCATCAAACACCGACATTCACCATTAAACAACCAACATTCACCATTAAACAACCGACATTCACCTTCAAACACCGACATTCACCATTAAACAACCAACATTCACCATCAAACACTGACATTCACCATTAAACAACCGACATTCACCATTAAACAACCGACACTCACCATTAAACAACCGACATTCACCATTAAACAACCGACATTCAGCATCAAACACCGACATTCACCATTAAACAACCAACATTCACCATTAAACAACCGACATTCACCTTCAAACACCGACATTCACCATTAAACAACCAACATTCACCATCAAACACTGACATTCACCATTAAACAACCGACATTCACCGTCAAACACCGACATTCACCATTAAACAACCAACATTCACCATTAAACAACCGACATTCACCATTAAACAACCGACATTCACCATTAAACAACCGACATTCACCATTAAACAACCGACATTCACCGTCAAACACCGACATTCACCATTAAACAACTGACATTCACCGTCAAACACCGACATTCACCATTAAACAACCAACATTCACCATTAAACAACCAACATTCACCATTAAACAACCGACATTCACCGTCAAACACCGACATTCACCATTAAACAACCGACATTCACCATTAAACAACCGACATTCACCATTAAACACTGACATTCACCATTAAACAACCGACATTCACCATTAAACAACCGACATTCACCATTAAACAACCGACATTCACCGTCAAACACTGACATTCACCATCAAACACTGACATTCACCATTAAACAACCAACATTCACCATTAAACAACCAACATTCACCATCAAACACCGACATTCACCATTAAACAACCGACATTCACCGTCAAACACCGACATTCACCATTAAACAACCGACATTCACCATTAAACAACCGACATTCACCGTCAAACACTGACATTCACCATCAAACACTGACATTCACCATTAAACAACCAACATTCACCATTAAACAACCAACATTCACCATCAAACACTGACATTCACCATTAAACAACCGACATTCACCATTAAACAACCGACATTCACCATCAAACACCGACATTCACCATTAAACAACCAACATTCACCATTAAACAACCAACATTCACCATCAAACACTGACATTCACCATTAAACAACCGACATTCACCATTAAACAACCGACATTCACCATCAAACACCGACATTCACCATTAAACAACCAACATTCACCATCAAACAACCAACATTCACCATCAAACACTGACATTCACCATTAAACAACCGACATTCACCATTAAACAACCGACATTCACCATTAAACAACCAACATTCACCATTAAACAACCGACATTCACCATCAAACACCGACATTCACCATTAAACACAGACATTCACCGTCAAACACCGACATTCACCATTAAACAACCGACATTCACCATTAAACAACCAACATTCACCATCAAACACTGACTTTCACCATCAAACAACCGACATTCACCATTAAACAACCGACATTCACCATTAAACAACCGACAATCACCGTCAAACACCGACATTCACCATTAAACAACCAACATTCACCATCAAACACTGACATTCACCATTAAACAACCAACATTCACCATTAAACAACCGACATTCACCATCAAACACCGACATTCACCATTAAACAACCAACATTCACCATCAAACACTGACATTCACCATTAAACAACCAACATTCACCATTAAACAACCAACATTCACCGTCAAACACCGACATTCACCATTAAACAACCAACATTCACCATTAAACAACCAACATTCACCATCAAACACTGACATTCACCATTAAACAACCAACATTCACCATTAAACAACCAACATTCACCATCAAACACTGACATTCACCATTAAACAACCAACATTCACCGTCAAACACTGACATTCACCATTAAACAACCAACATTCACCATCAAACACTGACATTCACCATTAAACAACCGACATTCACCATTAAACAACCGACATTCACCATTAAACAACCAACATTCACCATTAAACAACCGACATTCACCATCAAACACCGACATTCACCATTAAACACAGACATTCACCGTCAAACACCGACATTCACCATTAAACAACCGACATTCACCATTAAACAACCAACATTCACCATCAAACACTGACTTTCACCATCAAACAACCGACATTCACCATTAAACAACCGACATTCACCATTAAACAACCGACAATCACCGTCAAACACCGACATTCACCATTAAACAACCAACATTCACCATCAAACACTGACATTCACCATTAAACAACCAACATTCACCATTAAACAACCGACATTCACCATCAAACACCGACATTCACCATTAAACAACCAACATTCACCATCAAACACTGACATTCACCATTAAACAACCAACATTCACCATTAAACAACCAACATTCACCGTCAAACACCGACATTCACCATTAAACAACCAACATTCACCATTAAACAACCAACATTCACCATCAAACACTGACATTCACCATTAAACAACCAACATTCACCATTAAACAACCAACATTCACCATCAAACACTGACATTCACCATTAAACAACCAACATTCACCGTCAAACACTGACATTCACCATTAAACAACCAACATTCACCATCAAACACTGACATTCACCATTAAACAACCAACATTCACCATTAAACAACCAACATTCACCATCAAACACTGACATTCACCATTAAACAACCAACATTCACCATCAAACACTGACATTCACCATTAAACAACCGACATTCACCATTAAACACCGACATTCACCATTAAACAACCAACATTCACCATCAAACACTGACATTCACCATTAAACAACCGACATTCACCATTAAACAACTGACATTCACCATTAAACAACCAACATTCACCGTCAAACACCGACATTCACCATTAAACACAGACATTCACCGTCAAACACCGACATTCACCATTAAACAACCGACATTCACCATTAAACAACCAGCATTCACCATTAAACACCGACATTCACCATTAAACAACCAACATTCACCATCAAACACTGACATTCACCATCAAACAACTGACATTCACCATTAAACAACCGACATTCACCATTAAACACTGACATTCACCATCAAACACTGACATTCACCATTAAACACAGACATTCACCGTCAAACACCGACATTCACCATTAAACAACCGACATTCACCATTAAACAACCAACATTCACCATCAAACACTGACTTTCACCATTAAACAACCGACATTCACCATTAAACAACCAACATTCACCATTAAACAACTGACATTCACCATCAAACACCGACATTCACCATTAAACAACCGACATTCACCATCAAACAACCGACATTCACCATCAAACACCGACATTCACCATTAAACAACCGACATTCACCGTCAAACACCGACATTCACCATTAAACAACCGACATTCACCGTCAAACACTGACATTCACCATTAAACAACCGACATTCACCGTCAAACACCGACATTCACCATTAAACAACCGACATTCACCGTCAAACACCGACATTCACCATTAAACAACCAACATTCACCATTAAACACTGACATTCACCATTAAACAACCGACATTCACCATTAAACAACCAACATTCACCATTAAACAACCGACATTCACCATCAAACACCGACATTCACCATCAAACACCGACATTCACCATTAAACAACCAACATTCACCATCAAACACTGACATTCACCATTAAACAACCGACATTCACCATTAAACAACCAACATTCACCATTAAACAACCGACATTCACCATTAAACAACCGACATTCACCGTCAAACACCGACATTCACCATTAAACAACCAACATTCACCATTAAACAACCAACATTCACCATTAAACACTGACATTCACCATTAAACAACCAACATTCACCATTAAACAACCAACATTCACCATTAAACACCGACATTCACCATTAAACACTGACATTCACCATTAAACAACCGACATTCACCATTAAACAACCAACATTCACCATCAAACACTGACATTCACCATTAAACACTGACATTCACCATTAAACACCGACATTCACCATTAAACAACCAACATTCACCATTAAACAACCAACATTCACCATCAAACACTGACATTCACCATTAAACAACCAACATTCACCATTAATCAACCAACATTCACCGTCAAACACCGACATTCACCATTAAACAACCGACATTCACCATTAAACAACCAACATTCACCATCAAACACTGACATTCACCATTAAACAACCGACATTCACCATTAAACAACCGACATTCACCGTCAAACACCGACATTCACCATTAAACAACCGACATTCACCATTAAACAACCGACATTCACCGTCAAACACCGACATTCACCATTAAACAACCAACATTCACCATTAAACAACCAACATTCACCATCAAACACTGACATTCACCATTAAACAACCAACATTCACCATTAATCAACCAACATTCACCGTCAAACACCGACATTCACCATTAAACAACCGACATTCACCATTAAACAACCAACATTCACCATTAAA
>NC_030434.2:25533937-25558937 GCF_001660625.3 Ictalurus punctatus
GACTATACGCAGGCGAGACTATACGCAGGCGACACTACACGCAGGCGAGATTAAACGCAGGCGAGATTAAACGCAGGCGAGATTATACGCAGGCGAGATTAAACGCAGGCGAGACTAAACGCAGGCGAGACTATACGCAGGCGAGATTAAACGCAGGCGAGATTAAACGCAGGTGAGATTAAACGCAGGCGAGACTATACGCAGGCGAGATTAAACGCAGGCGAGATTAAACGCAGGCGAGATTAAACGCAGGCGAGACTATACGCAGGCGAGATTAAACGCAGGAGAGATTAAACGCAGGCGAGACTAAACGCAGGCGAGACTAAACGCAGGCGAGACTATACGCAGGCGAGACTATACGCAGGCGACACTATACGCAGGCGAGATTAAACGCAGGCGAGATTAAACGCAGGCGAGATTAAACGCAGGCGAGACTACACGCAGGCGAGATTAAACGCAGGCGAGACTAAACGCAGGCGAGATTAAACGCAGGCGAGACTAAACGCAGGCGAGATTAAACGCAGGCGAGACTAAACGCAGGCGAGATTAAATGCAGGCGAGACTAAACGCAGGCGAGACTATACGCAGGCGAGACTAAACGCAGGCGAGACTAAACGCAGGCGAGACTACACGATGTGTCTCCTTCACCTGTCCATCTTTACCCTTGGTACACATTTAACACTGATATAACACACATCAGAATTCAGTCCTCAATGATAAACTAAATACATAAATATGACCTCATTCATTAATTCATGAATAATATCGGCGCAGACGCGTCGTCATTGGAAGCGTTGGGTGCATTTTTTTTCAGTCTAAAAGCACGCACGAGGTTAAAGTGTCTCTGTGAGCGGAGCAGACGAGCGCTCGGTCAGATTCTCCTTCACACCGCCATCGCGTTCTCCCTACAGGACCGCGCATCCAATGATCGCAAACATCTACAAACAACAACAGTGGATTCAAACAGTGATAAAATCCCCAACGCTGCGGTTTCACGACCGACCGGTTAAAGGTAAACGAACAGCCTGCGCTGGATCGAGTGCTATTCCCCTCCGTCTGCTGAATAATGAGCGTGGAAGCCATTTTGTTTCGATTAATCCGGTATTATTCCGGTGATATAAGAGACTCCTATTCGATTTTTTTCCAACACTTGCCATCTTCTCAGTTATACATGATCGTATTGGGGTTCTTATGTTACATCGTATCACAAAAAAAACGCCGTTTCTGTGTTTCTCTGCATTGTCTTTCCCTGAATTCTTCAGGTGCTGAACAATCCGAAGCCTCAGAGGTGTGAGCGACACGCAGGTGATTTTAACCATCCGAATGTGGAGCTCTGGTGTGTAACCCGACCCGGAATTTCCTCACGGGAATACCGACATGCGTACGCGTAGTTACACGGGACTAACTACACACACGAGTCGGCTGGCGCTTCACGATCCGCTGTAGTGCCGATGCTTGTTTGTTTAATGAGGATGGCTGTGAGGTAGCTGACGATCACGTTAAGGGTTTCACTGGAGTCAAACCTCATCCTCCTCACTCCAGCAGAACTAATAAATCAAGAAGAAAGTGAGAAAAACGAACCAATAAATAAATAAATAAATAAATAAATAAATAAAAACCCCGTATGTGGAAGGAAAGGAAAATGTGATTTGAGTATCTGGGTCATGTGAAATCTCATCTCGGTGGCCAGGGAAAATATTTATAGAGTCGGTCTGAGGTCTTTTTTTTTTTTTTTTTGCGTTGTGTGTGGGCCCGAGTGGCGAGAAACTGCTTTCGGAGCAAGGTCTAGGAATTAAAGACCTGTTATTAACGAGACACGTCATGATCAGAGACGTGTGAGGTTTCCGTTAACCCAGGGTGAAGCGCACGTTAAAGTGCACCTATTATGCTTTTTCAAATATTCGCTTTCCTGTAGTGTGTGATCTACGTAGCTGTTTGTGCGCATTAAAAAATCTGCAAAGTTTCAAAAAACAAAGCGCACGACAAACGAAACGGAGTGATCGACTCGCAAGAGAAGGAATCGATTCTGAACAGCTGACGGACTTTACTTCCTCTACTAATCTATGTAGGTTCGTAACCAAAAAGCCCCGCCTCTGGTCTTCATCGGCCGCTCGCTGGCGGCGGTAGACCCATCACGACAGACTGGGACGTCTGACCAATCAGAGCAGAGTATGCTCTCTGAAAGGAGGAGTTTAGAACGAATCATTTAGAACGGATCATTTAACGAGTCGTTTGTGACACTGGGGGGGAAAGTAATGCTGCGGTTTAAATGATGAGCACGTTAAAGTGTTTGTTTGTTCGTTTGTTTGTTTTTTACCTCGGATGCGTGTAAATCTATCGTACGAGGGCTTTAAAAAAAAATTAGCCGCGTTTCAAATCCATAATAGGTGCGCTTTAGAAGTGTTTGGGTCAAAAATGTATGTCCACGATATCAAGCTTTACTCCAATCCAACGTAATCGAATCATCGATTCATCTGTAAGAGGAACGGAGCAGAAAAACTAATTGATGAAATAATGAAAAATAATATTATAATATGTAAAATAAATAAAATTGATCAGTAATTAAGATAAAGGGAAAAAAAGTATAAAAATGAGATATTTAATACAGACGCGCATTTAATATACACAGATGGATGTAGAGGTAGAAGGAGAGAGAGCGATTGAGTCATGTCCACCATGCGTGTGTGTGTGTGTGCGTGTGCGTGTGTGTGTGTGTGTGTGTGTGAGCGAGTGTGATTGCATGGTGTCTCCCACTAATAGCGGAGCATCTGGTGGAAAAGTAAACACAGTGAACACACCACACACCACGGCCACGTCTCTTTACTCCAGCGATGAGCCGTGACAAACGCTCTCCTCCACTTCATCACTTCATCAGCGGAGGACACGCTGTGTGTGTGTGTGTGTGTGTGTGTGTGTGTGTGTGTGTGCAGTGAATGAGAGAGCCGTTGAGTCGTTCACATACTTAAGGATGATATATGATGATGTTCTGATATAGGAGTAGCTTTGCTGCAGGAACATCGCACATCACACTTCACTCCTCTATGACATCGTGTTGCCTAGCAATTCGCTTCAGTGTCGCCACGGCAATGTCACTGTCAGTCCCAGGTCTCCTCGGGGTCTCTTCAATGATATCTATTCTATTCGATTCGGTTCTGTTCAGTTACAGCTGCAATCAAAATGATTCAACCCCCCCATTGTAATGCTTCAAGCGGTTTCCCCAAATTCAACTGAAAATGCAACTAATGATTTCTCTAGTCTCAAAATTATTCACCCCCCTGAATCTCACACCAGCACAGATATGCAGAACAGGTGTTTTCTCAAGCACAGAAACTGGAAACCAATGGAATACCTGAACTGGATTGGGATAGAGAACATATGAAATACCCGGACGGGGCAGAAAATGGAAGCTATTAACGGCTGCAAGCAGATTTGTGAGAAGGCAGGTTGTGAAAAACCCTCGAGTGACTGCAGAAGACCTGCAGAAAGACTCGGTGTAACAGCACTGAGGTTTCAGTGAGCACAGTAAGGCGTGTACTAAACGCAGAAGGTTTCCATGCCCGAACTCCAAGACGTTCACCGCTACTGACCCGAAAGCTCAAGAAAAGTCGCTCAGAATCATATAAATAATCCACAGAAGTTTTGGGAGTCTGTTCTGTGGAGCGATGAAACAAAGCTGGAACTTTTCAGCACGATGGATCAGCGGTACGTCTGGAGGAAGAAGAATGAAGAAGGAACACTCTGTACACAGTCGAGCATGGTGGAGGCTCGGTGATGCTCTGCGGCTGCTGTGCGTCCTCCGGCACTGGAGACCTGCAGCGTGTGGAAGGCGAGATGGATTCAGTGTAGTATCAGGAAATCCCAGGAGAAAACCTCATGCCGTCTGTGAGGAAGCTGAAGCTCGGGCGTCACTGGACCTTCCACCAGGACAACGATCCCAAGCATACATCAAATTCCACCAAGGCTGGGTTGCAGAAGAAGTTCTGGAAGATTCTACAGGGCCGTCACAGTCACCTGACTTGAACCCCGTAGAGAATCTCTGGTGGGATGTGAAGAAGGCGGCTGCAGCACAAACCCGAGAACATTACTGAACTGGAGGCCGCTGCTCATGAGGAACGGGAGAAGATTCCTCAGGAACGCTGCAGAAGATCTGCATCTCGTCTACAGCAGGTCAGAACAGTAAAAGGAGCTCTACTGAGTACTAAAGACGCTCATCATGAAGGGGGTGAATAATTCTGAGACTGGAGAGGTCATTATAAGTTTCATTTTCAGTTGAATTTGGGGAAAACACTTGAAGCGTTCGTCGTGTCGAACTATTTCAACTGCTTTTGTTTGATTTGTTCATCGCAAACAGCTGAAAGTCTGTAAAGTTAGACAATAACCCTGATTTGCACTGGGGGTGAATAATTTTTATTGCAACTGTATTTATATATTCTATTCTGTTCTATTGTTATTCTACTCAGTTATGTTTAATTCTATTACAATATATTTTTATTCTATTGTTTTATCCTCTTCCATTCCGTTATATTTCATCTTATTCTATTCTATAGTTATATCTATTCTATTCTATTATCATTTCTTTTATAGTTCTTTTATCATTTTCTTTATCCCTTTCTATTGTTATATTCTATTTTATTTTATTTTATTCTATTACATTCTCTCGGTTCTATTATATCCGGTTTTATTCCACCCTAGTGCTTTCTCTTTCGCCGTTATTTTTTCTATTTTATTTTATCCTGTTTGTATATTGTGTTGTTGTATTCTGTTCTATTCGGTCACATTGTATCGTATTCCACTATCTCTATTGTAATATTTCTCTTCTGTTGATTCTATAAGGCTATCTATTCGGTTCTATCCAGTTCTATTCTTCAGATTTTGCACAATTCTATTCTCCTCTGTCCTGTTTGTATTTCTATATTCTAGTTTTTACATTTTGTATATCTGTTTATATAAACTGAACGGTTCCGTTCGGTCCCTGTTGTGTTGCCATTCTTGCCTTTACTCACTGTTCAGTACCTGCTTTATTCTGATCAGGAGTGGATCATGGAGGATCACGGAGGATCCTGAGCCTATCCCGGGAACACTGGGCGTGAGGTGGGAATACACCCAGAATGGAAAGCCAGTCTATCTGCACACACACGTTCACACACTCACTCACCGACCTACAGTAGTAGGGGCAATTTATCTTAGCTGGTCCACCTACTGGCATGTTTTTAGGAGGTGGGAGGAAACCCGAGAACCCGGAGGAAACTCTAGAACCCGGAGGAAACCCGAGAGCCCGGAGGAAACTCGAGAACAAGGAGGAAACTCTAGAATCCGGAGGAAACTCTAGAACCCGGAGGAAATTCGAGAACCCGGAGGAAACCCGAGAGCCCGGAGGGAACCCGAGAGCCCAGAGGAAACTCGAGAACCCGGAGGAAATTCAAGAACCCGGAGGAAATTCGAGAGCCCGGAGGAAACCCGAGAGCCCGGAGGAAACCCGAGAGCCCAGAGGAAACTGGGAGAACATGCGAAACTCCACACAGACAGAAGCGCATGATGGACTCTGGAGCTCTGAGGAGACAATGCCGTGCTTTGTACCACCCTGACGCCCTCTATTCAATTCTATTCTATTCTATTCTATTCTAGCTCCTAGTATTACTGTCTGAATTCCGAGAAAATATCATGCAGTCATAAATGTCATCTCTGTCCTTGCTGCCATTTGTGAACTATCTCTGTTGTTTGTACATAAGTGTGGACGTCATTCGCTCGTACTCACTGTCTCTCTCTCTCTCTCTCTCTCTCTCTCTCATAACAGAGTTATGTGAATTCAGTTCAGTCAGGTCAACAACAAAGTATGAAGTACAAATCCAGACAGTGACTGTGTGTGTGTGTGTGTGTGTGTGTGTGTGTGTGTGTGTGTTACTGTGCAAGCCACGTTAAATTATATCAATTCCTATAATAGAGGAATGCAGACAGGGCAAACACGCAAATATTTTCTTAATGTCAATTAAACTAAGTGACATGAAGTGGTGACTAAAGTGCAGATTAGTGTCTCTCTCTCTCTCTCTCTCTCTCTCCCTCTCTCTCTCTCTCTCTCTCTTCAGTGTGATTGTGTTTGCTTTTCATTTTAAAGACTCAACACTCCTCTGTGGGTTTTCTGCCTCACTCAGGGAATTCCTCAGCTTATTTAAAAACCTCCTCCCACTGCGTAAAAATTCCTCTCGGCTTTTCAAAACACACTCCTCGCCTGGTAAAGTGGAGCTACGCCGTGCAGCGCTGCCTGTCCGACAGCCCAGACTCCACACTCCAGACATACACGTTATAGTTTTACTGCTATAAAAAAGAAAAAACCGACAGACGAATAATCATGGTGAGATGCTTATGACATATTGGCCGTATCTCTTTTTCGTTTTGTTAGCAATCTAACTACAATGACTTCTTTAAAATATGAAATAATAATAATAATAATAACAAAGCAGAGTAGCTAATTATCAAAGTGCATGTCAAGTCCGTTATTAACAGCATAAACTATATATATATATATATAAACAATATTGAACTACATACATGTTGATTAAAATCTCTTGGTGTAATATTACAAGATCAACAGGTCGAGGTCTGATCTATGAAATGTGACCCAAGACTTTGTTCCAAGTTCCAGAATTTGGGATTATTTTCTCACAACAGTGATTCCGACTCTCTAGTGATAATTCCATATTAATGCAGTCCGTCTTCCTCAAATACAATCCAAGTTCACGGTTTTGAAAAACATCTTGAGTAAAACTTTTAAAAGAGCCAGTTAGACCTAAATATAAAAATATAAGGAACAGGAGGAAAAATACAACAACGGGCTGGAAACTAGAGCCTTAACATTCATCCAGCTGTGGACATCCAGATGTTGTTAGTAAGTTGGTCTATGTTGGTGAAGTGTTCAAATACACTTCCGTTACTTCTAGTACTTACAATAGTGATTTTAGCCTTATAGATACATAACTAGAATTTCAACAACAACAATCATAATAATAACCACAACAGCAACAACAATAACAACAACAACAATCATAATAATAACCACAACAGCAACAACAATAACAACAACAACAACAACAATCATAATAATAACCACAACACCAATAACAACAATAACAACAACAACAATCATAATAATAACCACAACAGCAACAACAATAACAACAACAACAACAACAATCATAATAATAACCACAACAGCAACAACAATAACAACAACAACAATCATAATAATAACCACAACAGCAACAACAATAACAACAACAACAACAACAATCATAATAATAACCACAACAGCAACAACAACAACAACAACAACAATCATAATAATAACCACAACAGCAACAACAATAACAACAACAACAACAATCATAATAATAACCACAACAGCAACACCAATAACAACAATAACAACAATCATAATAATAACCACAACAGCAACAACAATAACAACAACAACAACAATCATAATAATAACCACAACAGCAACACCAATAACAACAACAACAACAATCATAATAATAACCACAACAGCAACACCAATAACAACAATAACAACAATCATAATAGTAACCAGAACAGTAACAGTAACAACAACAATCATAACAATAACCACATCAGCAACAATAACAACAACAATAACAACAATCATAATAATAACCACAACAGCAACAACAACAACAACAATAACAACAACAATCTGATGATCATGATCTATTTCCCCTGGCTTTTAACATCCCCTAACTATATTATCATTTTGGGGCCTTTTATTTTCAAGACTTTTATTGTTTATTTGTCTTTATTTTTCTTTTTTCTCTGTCTTAATTTATTCCTTTTATTCACTGTTAACTGGACTGATTGATAGATATATTTAGTGATAACATGTATTATTATTATTATTATTATTATTATTATTATTATTATTATTATTACTACCGCTACATGTCGCGGCACCGCCCATTTCGAATCGTTGCTCATTTGCATAAAGTTCTAAACTCCGTTTGGAGTCCGCGCTTGGCCGCTCACAGGCCCCGCCCACGCGTATCGCTGCTTATTTACGTGATGTTAAACCCCTCTGCTCTCAGGCCACGCCCACTTCTCTTCACTAACGTTCCTTTCGCCTCCGGTTACTGTATAAAATCTGCAACTCTTCTCTGGAAATGAATGACTTCCGGCCGCTCTAATCGCATCCTGTGTGTGTGTGTCAGTGAAGCTGCAAATATATCCACACACACACACACACACACACGCACAAAACATAAAAGCTTGAAGAAGACTGATAAACCGCAGCGGAGTCCGTGATTTTCTTGGCCACAAAAAAACAAAAAGGTTCAACCAAAGTTTTTGCACGAGGACATCGGGAATGGTCCAGGTTACAGCTGTTTACAGATGTTGCATTGTCATTAGTGTTGGAGGAGGGTGTGTCTGGGATTTAAGACGGGACAGAAACTTTCTGTGCTATCAGCATTTGTGTGTGTGTGTGTGTGTGTGTGTTGGGTTTCAACTAGGACGTCCGACATGGATCCTCCGGACATCTGAAGCCGTTTTCCCGGAGTTTAAGTTGGAAAACCGGGAACATCTCACCACACAGGCCGCCCTCATGTAACTAAAGGAAGTCCAAACATGTCCAAAAACTCGACGAAGAGAATCCACTGGAGCAGCAGAGTGCGTGAAGTGGTGTTAACCCGGGATAAACACGGGGAGCTCAGTGTGGATATTAGAGGAGGCGCAGAGCTCGGTCAGTTCCCCATGCTCGGAGCTCCGGATGGGATCACTACAGATGGAAGGGCGGCTCAGACCCGGGGAGAACTTCTGCTGGAGGTGAACGACACCCCGGTGGCCGGACTGACCACCAGAGACGTGATGGCGGTGTTAAAACATTGCAAAGACCCCGTCCGCCTCAGGTGTCTCAAAACAGGTGAGCTCCAACCTGAGCATAACGGTTCTCTTAACTGCACGGAGTCGATTCCGAAAAGAGTCGATTGTACTCTACTTGAGGGTCGACTCCAGTGTTTTTCTTAGTCTACTGCCTACACTATGGAACGAAAATACATTCATGCAGTACGAAAACAGATATTTTGATACACTTTATCTCATTTGTTTCACATCTTATCTCGTGTTTTGTTGTAGTTTGCGAAACCAAGAATCGAGTGAATGATTCTGTAGAATCGACTCAAACATTGTCAACTCTCTTCTGTGAGCCGGCCGCTTCCAAAAGAAGTTATCTCGGGGTGTGCGTGTGTGCGTGTGTATTATATATCACATACCGTTGACTAACAGTGTAAACAATCACATAGAATAGATTATATTTATATGTATACAGTGTACACGTGGATTCAACAACACTTTTTGTTAGTTTTAATTTCAGAATTCGCTCTTTCAAGCGTTTTTAGAGATACTGCGTAACGGTTCAGCCCCCCCCCCCCCCCCCCTACATTTCTCCACAGTGGAATGATCCGTTGCCATGGAATCACGGCACGCTCTTGAATGACATAACTAAGAACCTGAGCTAGCCGTTTGTTGTTATATTGTTTTTTTACTGTTTAAGGCCCCCAGTTGTTTATCAAAACATGATTTAATTTTAAACAGTTTAATATTTAAATTTCTATATTTGGAGTTACTTTTTAAGAGGATATAATGCTAATGCTAATTAATTAATTAATCATTTTATCTTCAGCGCTAGTTACATTAAATGGTTGTGTCTATGAATGAAGGAAGTTGTTGTTTATAAATAAATAAACATTATATATATATATATATATATATATATATATATATATATATATATATATATATATATATATATATATATATAAATTGCTGAGGTATAATAAGAAAATAAACACACTTGGGGATGTAAATGGTAAATGGCGCACTTATATAGCACTTTTATCCAAAGCACTTTACATTGTGTCTCATTCACCCATTCACACACACACACACACACTCACACACACCAACGGTAGCAGAGCTGCCATGTAAGGCGCTAACTTGCCATTGGGGTTCAGTGTCTTGCCCAAGGACACTTTGGCATGTGGAGTCACGTGGGCCGGGGATTGAACCCCCAACCCTACGATTAGTGGACGACCCGCTCTACCACCTGATCCACAGCCGCCCCGTTGTGTTATAAGACAGTAATAAACTTCATCACACCACGCTGTATCAGCAGCACACAGTGACCTGCTCATTACTTATTTAATATTATGGTCTATAATTTGAAATCATAAACAAATACACGTGTGAGTGTTCCCTCACATCAGCTTGTATTAGCTCGGGCTTGAAGCCTGCGCTCTTTTTGTCCTCCAGCTGCCAAAACTCTCAAAATAAGAAGCTTTGGATCACAGCGCATGAGCCGTGTGTCCTGTAATGAGGAAGCATGTCCTGACACACACACACACACACACACACACACACAGGGAGCTTTTACTGTTGTTAGTGCTCTTTTAAGTGTGCTTAGAAATGAATGTTTAAACGTCAGATTAAAGGGAAGGGAAGGTGAAGGTTGTTGCTGCTGTGGTTTCTGCGACGGTTCGATCAGCTCTCATCACGTCCTGCAGGTTTCCATTTGAATTCTGGGATCTCATGCATGTTTTATTACTTTCCTGTCCTGTGGAAGACAGCAGTGAGAGTATCAGCACAGTGGGGGGCCAAAATTTACAAACAGCATAGGACTGTTGGTTATAGATCAGTTCCTCTAATCATTTTCTGTTTCTTACATGTCTCTCTCTCACTCTCTCTCTACCTGTCTCTCTCTCTCTCACTCTCTCTACCTGTCTCTCTCTCTCTCACTCTCTCTACATGTCTCTTTATTTATTTATTTATTTATTTATGTATTTTACAAGGATAATATGGGGTTGGTGTTTTAGGGGTTAGTTATGTACTCACGGAAGAGGTGGGTCTTTAGCTGTTTTTTGAAGACAGTGACGGATTCTGCGGTCCGGATTGAGGTCGGAAGTTCATTGCACCAGTGAGGGTCAGTTAGTGAGAAGGTTCTGGAAAGGGATCTTGAGCCACGCTGAGTAGAAACTACTAAGCGTCGGTCGTTGAATGATCGCAGATTGCGTGAGGGAGCGTAAGCCTTCAGGAGAGAGTTGAGGTAGGGGGCGCTGTTCCAGACAAGGTCTTGTAGGTGAGCATCAAGGCCTTGAATTTGATGCGGGCGGCTACAGAGTGGAGAGAGTGGAGGGAGATGAAGTGGGGTGTGACATGGGTACTTTTGGGCTGGTTGAAGACGAGGCGCGCTGCTGCATTCTGAATCATCTGAAGGGGTTTGATGGAGCTGCTGGGAGGCCCGAGAGTAGTGAGTTGCGGTAGTCCAGTTTTGAGTTAATAAGAGCCTGGATTAGTATCTGTGTGGCTTGTTCGGTGAGAGAGGGTCTGATTTTCTTGATGTTGTACAGGAAGAACCTACAGGACCGTGCAGTTGTTGAGATGTGGTCTGTAAAGGTCAAGCTGTCATCAAGAATCACCCCGAGGTTCCTGGCCGTCCTGGTTGGCTTGAGTGTGGTTGAGCCGAGCTGTACAGTGAGGTTGTGGTTGATTGAGGGACAGGCTGGGATGACGAGAAGCTCAGATTTTGCCAAGTTGAGCTTAAGGTGGTGTTCCCTCATCCAGAGCGAGATGTCAGAGAGGCAAGCAGAGATATGTGCAGAGATTGATGGATCAACAATCAGTATAGGTGCGCACGAGTGGCAGCCTGTTGCAGCAGCTCTTCTCTTTTTCGGCTAAGTTTAGTATATTTCCCTTGTTGTTTGTGCTTTCTTCATCTTTGGCGTTGCGTTTGCAGATATGGATATGCAATTGTGGAGTTTAGCAATATTTATTTTTCTGTTTGTTGGACTGTACCGCTCCGCACTGGGAGACCCATTCGGCCACGGCTCTATTGTTTACACTAGGAAGCAGCTGTTAGCACTGAGCAACACCAGGATACTTCCTACAGAAAGACCGGTGATCCCCGAGGAAATTAGGAGAAGGAGAAGGGGAAGCAGAGCTGGACTTAAACGCCGGGAGAGAAAAAAAACGGTACAAACCGTTCATTCCGTCCATTATTATGGGGAATGTGAGATCTCTCTCCAATAAGATGGAAGCGCTAACGGCGCTAACCAGGCTGAAGAGAGAGTACCGGGAGTGTAGCATCATGTGTTTCACGGAGACGTGGTTGAACGATGTCAGTATGGATTCACTGGTTACACTGGACGGATTTCAACTTGTGAGAGCGGACAGGAAAGCAAAGGAGAGCGGCAATAGGAAGGGTGGGGGAATAGCGATGTTTGTGAATGAGAGATGGTGTAACCCTGGGCATATCAGGGTTAAAGAGCAGCGGTGCGCTAAGGATGGTGAGTTGCTAGTGGTTAGCATGCGGCCATATGACCTGCCGAGGGAGTTCTCGCACGTCATCGCGATAACTGTCTACAGTTACGGCTAACGCTACAGCGGCATGTGAGCTACTTCACACTGTTGTGTCACAGCTGCAGACATCGCACACACAGTCCCTCCTTCTCATCTCCGGGGACTTTAATCATGCTTCCCTGTCCTCAACTCTCCCCACCTACACATAGCATGTTAAATGCTAGGGGCAATAAAACATTGGATCTGCTGTATGCAAAAACAAAAGATGCATACAGCTCTTCACCCCTTCCCCCGCTTGGCCACTCAGATCACAACCTGGTCCATCTGCTGTCTGTCTAAATACCTTTGGTGAATAAACAACTTCCAATCACAAGGTATGTGAGAAAATGGTCTGAGGAGACCAATGAGGCACTTAGAGACTGTTTTGAGTCTACAGTCTGGGAAATGCGCTGTACTTCGCACAGAGAAGACATTGACAGTCTCACTCAATGTGTAACGGACTACATTAATTTCTGTGTCGAGAACAAGGTGCCTAAGAAGAAGGTTCGGTGTTTTTCCAGCAACAAACCCTGGGTGACTCCAGAGCTCAAAGCTCTGTTAAAGAAAAAAAAGAGACTGTTCAAATTGGGGGACAAAGATGAGCTGAGGAGGGTTCAAAAACAGCTCAGAGAGGAGATAAGGAAAGGAAAAGACAGCTACAGAAAAAAGTTGGAGCGCCTTAAACAGAACAACATGAGGGAGGTCTGAACAAAGACAATGGGAGGGGCCTTGTATCCGGCGACCGTGAAAGGGCAAATGAATTAAATCTGTTTTTTAACAGATTTGATTCAGCTCCATCTCCTCCCCCCTCCTACCAGACCTCAGACCTGTCAGCGACTGAACCGTTCCATCTTGTCCCATTAGGCACCCCCTCCTCCACCCCCAGGGCTCCAGGAATATCGGCATTATCCAACTCACACCTCAGAGCTTCTGAGATATCAGCATTACACAGCTCACACCTCTCCACTGCTCACCATCCCTCACTCAAGGAGGTTTCACACCCCTCCCCCCATACCACTCATCAGGGATTGCCAATAACTCCCCCCTGCAGTCTCTCTGACACTCAATCAGGTGAAGAAGGAGCTAAAGAAGATCAAGGCAAGAAAGGCCCCAGGCCCGGATGGAATCATCTCCAGACTGCTTAAAGACAGTGCAGATCAGCTCAGTGAGGTCATCCTGCATATCTTTAATCTGAGCCTGAGACTAGCACGAGTTCCAGTACTGTGGAAGACTTCCTGTGTGGTTCCAGTACCCAAAATTGCGCATCCGAGTGAGCCAAACCACTTCAGACTGGTAGCCTTAACTTCACACCTGATGAAGTCCATGGAGAGGATTGTCAGCTGCGGACCCTAGTGAGCTCAGAGCTAGACCCCCTACAGTTTTCTTACCGACCAGGCATGGGGGTTGAGGACGCCATTATTTATCTGATGCACAGATCACTTCTACACCTGGAGAATACTGGGAGCATTGTGAGGATCATGTTTTTTGATTTTTCCAATGCTTTCAATACACTTCAGCCATCACTACTTAGGGGGAAGCTTTTGGGAGCTGGAGTTGACCGCCACCTGGCTGCATGGATCACCAACAAACTCACTGACAGACCACAGTATGTGAGGCTCCAGGACTGTATGTCTGATGTGGTGGTTATCAGCACGGGAACACCGCAGGGTATAGTGCTTGCTCCATTTCTCTTCACCCTGTACACAGCGGACTTCAGGCATAACACTAACAGCTGCCACATGCAGAAGTTCTCTGATGATACGGTCATTGTTGGACGAGTATCAGAGGAGAACGATCAGGAATTCCGGGAGGTCATCGCTGACTGCCAACTGGTGTGAATTAAACCACCTCTGCCTCAACGCCAGCGAGACAAAGGAGATGGTAGTCGACCTCTGCAGGAGGCCGACCCAGTCTACGCCGGTGAGCATCCAGGGTGTTGACATCGAGAGGGTGGAGACATATAAATTCCTGGGTGTTCACCTCAACAATAAACTGGACTGGTCCAAAAACACAGATGTCCTGTACAAAAAGGGCCAAAGTCATCTCCACCTGCTGAGGAGACTGAGTTCTTTTGGTGCATGCAGGACCCTGCTCAAATCTTTCTATGACACTGTAGTAGCATCTGCTATCTTATATGCGGTAGTTTCCTGGGGAGTTGGGAGCACTGAGAGGGACAGGAAACATCTCAACAAACTGGTTAAGAGGGCTAGCTTTGTCCTGGTCTGCCCTCTGGACAGCATAGAGGTGGTGGGGGAGAGGAGGATGTGAGCTAAGATGGCGTCTATCATGAGCAAGTCCTCTCACCCCCTGTATGAGATACTGGGGTCCCTGAGCAGCTCCTTCAGCAGCAGACTGCTGCACCCTCGGTTCAAGAAAGATCACTACCGCAGGTCCTTCACCCCTACAGCAGTCAGTCTCTTTAATGCAACAACAACATAACGTAGAACTGCTAGCTGGTTTTTTTGCACCATCAACCCACACATTATTATTATTTGTTGCTCAGCCCTCTATTGTTAACTGCGCAATAATCCATTTACCCATTCATGTATATAAACAAGGTGTTACTCACCCGTATATATTCAAATTTGTATTCATCTATAAATACTCTGAGGTGTCCATAGTGTACATATTACCATTATTATTATTTTTTTACTACTCTAATTGTTATTTTCTATTCCTATTGTATATGTATATATTTTTTTAAGATAATGTGTTAAAGATGTGTGAGTGCAGGTAATAGTGTGGGAAAGATGGACTGAAGAAGATGAGAAGGGATAGGGTCAAGAGGACAGGTTGTGGGACGGCTAGAGAGGAGGAGTTTAGAGACATCAGTCTCTGAGAGAAGGAGGTAAGTTGGGAGTTACGTGGAGAACGAGCCGGTCTATGCGTATCTGGCGTTGAAAACAGGTTCCTGATTGATGTAACCTTGTTGGAGAAGAAAGCGGCAAAGTCATCTGCAGTGAGAGAGGTAGGGGAAGGGGGAGGAGGGGGACAGAGAAGAGAAGAAAAGGTTTTGAAGAGATCGCGGGTGTTGGGAGAACTGCCAATCTTCTCTTGGTGGTATGTGGCTTTATCAGTGGAGATGCTATTGGAAAAAGAGGAGAGAAGTGTTCGGTGATTGGTTAGGTCAGTTGGGTTGTTTGATTTGCGCCATTTCCTTTCATGCTCTTAGTTTGGCCCGGTTGTTAGGCAGAGCTTCTGAGAGCCAAGGGCTAGAGGGTGATGTGCGAGCAGGTCTGGAGGTTAGGGGGCAGATGCTGTGAAGAGAAGATGTTAGGGTGGAACATAGCATGTCGGTTGCGGTGTTTAAGTCCAGTGAGGAGAGGTGGCTATCAGAGGGAAGTGAGGTTGTGACAGTGGAGAAGTGTGAAGGGGAAAGGGAGCGGAGATTGTGACGAAAGGAGATAGAGGGTGGAGACAGTGAGGGGGATGAGGGGAGAGAAATAGAACACTGGATAAAGAAATGGTCAGAGGTGTGGAGAGGAGTAATGAGAAGATTGTGTGTGGTGCGGTTATGTGTGAGGATGAGGTCGAGCTGTTTGCCGGCTTTAGTGAGTTGCTGGAGTGGTGAACTGCTTGAGGTCAAACGTGGTGAGGAGCGCAAGAGGGTCGGCTGCATGCGGCTTGTCTAAGTGAATGTTGAAGTTACCAAGGACCACAAGAAGAGCTCCATCATCTGGGATGGTGGACAGTAGCATGTCAAACTCTACCTGTCTCTCTCCTGCTCTCTCTACCTGTCTCTCTCACTCTCTCTCTATCTGTCTCTCTCACTCTTTACTTGTCTCTCTCAACCTGCCACTCTTACTCTCTTTATACCTGTCTCTCTCACTCTCTTTCTGCCTGTCTCTCTCATTCTCACTGTCTACCTGTCTCCCTCACTCTCTCTCTACTTGTCTTCCTCACTCTCTCTCTACCTGTCTCTGTCACTCTCTCTCTCTACTTGTCTCCCTCACTCTCTCTCTACCTGTCTCTGTCTCTCATCTACCTGCCGCACTCTACCTGTCTCTCTCACTCTCTTCTTGTCTCCCTCACTCTCTCTACTTGTCTTCTTCACTCTCTCTCTACCTGTCTGTGTCTCTCTCTCTACCTGCCGCACTCTACCTGTCTCTCTCACTCTCTCTCTACATGACTCTCTCTCTCTCTCTACCTGTCTCCCTCCCTCTCTCTTTACCTGTCTCCCTCACTCTCTCTCTACCTGTCTCTCTACCTACATTTATTTACATTTATTCATTTAGCGGACGCTTTTATCCAAAGCGACTTACAAATGAGGAAATACAAGCAAAGTGATATATCAAGCGGAGAACAATACAGGTAGTGCTACCGTACAAGATACCATACAAGAGTAGGGTTTTTAAAATTGATATATATATATTTTAAAGATAATGTTGGGTTGGCATTTTAGGGGCTAGTTAAGTACAACTCATGCTCTCTCTACCTGTCACTCTCACTCTCTTTCTGTCTGTCTCTCTCTCTACCTGTCTCTCTCACTCTCTCTCCATCTGTCTCTCTACCTGTCACTCTCACTCTCTTTCTGTCTGTCTCTCTCTCTACCTGTCTCTCTCACTCTCTTTCTGTCTGTCTCTCTCTCTACCTGTCTCTCTCACTCTCTTTCTGTCTGTCTCTCTCTCTACCTGTCTCTCTCACTCTCTTTCTGTATGTCTCTCTCTATACCTATCTCTCTCATGCTCTCTCTCTACGTGTCTCTCTCATGCTCTCTCTCTACCTGTCTCTCTCATTCTCTCTCTATCTGTCTCTCTACCTGTCTCTGTCATGCTCTCTCTACCTGTCTCTCTCTACCTGACACTCTTACTCACTTTCTACCTGTATCTCTCACTCTCTCTCTACCTGTCTCTCTCATGCTCTCTCTACCTGTGTCTCTCTACCTGACACACTTACTCTCTTTCTATCTGTATCTCTCACTTTCTCCCTACCTGTCTCTATCACTCACTCTACATGTCTCTCTCTATCTGCCTCTCTCACTCTCTTTCTCTAATGGTCTCTCTCTCTCCCTACCTGTCTCTCTCATGCTCTCTTTACCAGTCTCTCTCTACCTACCACTCTTACCCTCTTTCTACCTGTATCTCTCACTCTCTCTCTACCTGTCTCTCTCTCATACTTTCTCTACCTGTCTCTCTCTCATACTCTTTCTCTACCTGTCTCTCTCTCATACTTTCTCTACCTGTCTCTCTCTCATACTCTTTCTCTACCTGTCTCCCTCTCATACTCTTTCTCTACCTGTCTCTCTCTCATACTTTCTCTACCTGTCTCTCTCTCATACTCTTTCTCTACCTGTCTCTCTCTCATACTCTTTCTCTACCTGTCTCCCTCTCATACTCTTTCTCTACCTGTCTCTCTCTCATACTCTCTCTCTACCTGTCTCTCTCTCATACTTTCTCTACCTGTCTCTCTCTCATACTTTCTCTACCTGTCTCTCTCTCATACTCTTTCTCTACCTGTCTCTCTCTCATACTCTTTCTCTACCTGTCTCTCTCTCATACTCTTTCTCTACCTGTCTCTCTCTCATACTCTTTCTCTACCTGTCTCTCTCTATGTTCCTATTTTCCCACTTTTCCTGTAAAACAGCAGGACTTTGTTTGCTTTATGTAGGTCGGGAGGTTTAATTGGATCTGGCTTTATTGAGAGGGAACTGTGTGTGTGTGTGTGTGTGTGTGTGTGTGTGTGTGTGTGTGTGTGTGTGTGTGTGTGAGAGTGAGAGAGAGAGAGTGTGGGCTGCACAAATTGGATGGCTATCAAACAGCAATTTAAAAGCTGCCGTAATCCGTCTGGAGCTTGTTTTACTGAGTTGTGTAGTGTTTTTGCATAACAATAAAACACACACGCACACACACACACACACACACACACACACACACACCCTGCCACCCAGCATAGTCTGCTTCCCTTATATACTATTCTGCTCTTTCAGAATGTGAATAAAACGCCATATATTGTTACGAAACAAACAAATGAAACAGACAGAACTTCAGAACAAAACTTTGTTTTGTTTTGAATCAAAACTTCTTTTTTATATTCATTAATAAACATCTTGACCTTGTGGTTCTACAGAAGAATACCAATGAACAGGAACGTGTAACTAAAAGTGTAACGAAATACACACATACAGTTCCTTACAAAAATATTCACCCCCTCAAATGGCATCGGGTTCATCTGGAGTACGAGTGACACTCACACTCGTTGTTCCAGTCAGTATTTCTTATTATTGCAAGATGTGAAAAACCGAAAAATGCCCCTTGCATAAGTATTCACCCCCTTCAGACTAGTACTCGGTAAACCTTTTGCTGCAGTAACATCTATACGTGTGTTGGGGGTCAGTGAAGTTCCTCCCAGCTCTGCACACTGTTTGGGATTTTCACCCGTTCTTCCTGAAGATCTGCTCCTTGTTCTTCAGGTTGGTCCTCGACTGATGTCGTCTTCGAACAGTGCCAGAGATTCTCCGTGCGATTCAGATCGGATTTGGACTTTGACTTTGCCTGTACAGAACATTCACCTTTTTGTTCTTAACCCCTCCTGCATTGCTTTGTCCTTGTGTTCAGGACCACTGTCCTGCTGAAAGGACTGGAGCAGGTTCTCTTGTAATATCCGCCCGTGTCTTGCTCCATCCATTCTCTCTTCAATTTCAACAAGAAGCCCAGGTTCCGAGGATGAAAAGTGTTTCCACGGCATCAAGCTGCCACCACCGGGTTTCACTAGAGAGATGGTGTTGATCGAGGTGCGGCCTGCTGTAGGTCGCACCCGGAAACTTTTATTCAACGGATATTTCGATCTCGGTCTCCTCACACAAAAGAACACATGTTGGTTGGGTCACTCCCGTGCTCTTTTTGAGTTTTGAGGTAGTGCTTGTCTAGGAAGTTCCTGGGTGTCGTGATGCAGCTTCCACATCCTCGTTGATGATCCAGCCGTGTCTACTTGGACGTCCGACCTCTTAGCTACCATTTTACACCCTATTCCTATCCCGTTATCTTTAACTGTGTTAGAAAGCTCCTCCGTCTATTTTTCACTCCTTTCCTCCAGACTCAGCATTTCTCCAGTTACGGTTCAGCTGAGGTGGGGTTTTTCATTTCACAGGCGAAGTTCTATTGTGTCTTCGTTAAGACGATATCTTTCATCAGGAGCTTTTGGGACTTCGTAGACTACCTTCTGCATACGGCATTTTTCAGTTTGTGATTTTCTCTGAAGTACTTGCTGACAGGTAATGAATTGGAACTGTAAGAGAACGCGAGTCTGCAATAAAAAATACTGACAGGGAGATCGTGCGTACCGTGTTTGCTATTCAGACTAGTCAGATCAGTTTCTGGGGGCTGAATACTTTTTTTTTGTATGTAAATTGGAAAGATCCTCAACTAGGGGTGGAGAAATACGGCATCAAATATTAATATGGCTACACTGGAAAAATATTTGACAATTCAGTGTTCTGTTGAATGATATTTAGATTCGCGGAGATTTCAGTGTTTCAGCAAAACATCATAGCGATAATATGAACGTCAAGTAGGAAAAGAAGGTGTTAGTACAGGAGGTAATGAAACACTGTGTGTGTCATGCGGTTATAGGAAAATAATCAGTGCTGACGCGACGAAGAGTCACTGTCAAAACCTTGAAGTTCAATATTTTCCTATGACAACAGGTTTTATTCCTCTTATACCACAGCAACCTGCCAACGAGTACAGTTTTTAAAAAAATTACTAAAGAATGAGATGACAGTTTTATCCGTTTATAGTTACATTTATTGTTCACGTTAGTTCCTGTTCTCACTTATGTTATAGCAGCTGTAAGCAGTCGGTCCATCACCAGCCCTCTCTTTATCCTTATCCCAGGGAGCATGGGGCACGAGGCGGGGTACAGCCTGGACAGGGTGCCAGTCCATCGCAGGGCACAATCACATACACACTCACACACCCATTCATACACTACGGACACTTTAGACACGCCAGTCAGCCTACCATGCATGTGTTTGGACTGGGGGAGGAAACCGGAACACCCGGAGGAAACCCCCGCAGCACGGGGAGAACACGCACACTCCACACACACACAGAAATGCTGACACTGGTGACTCCTTCCATAAAAGTTAATTCAATAAAACGATCACATGTTCATGTGGAGCGTCTGGCATACGAGTCCCTGTGAAGGAGCTGTTACTATAGAAACAATGACGGATTAGAACAAGCACATTCAAATAAACCTGGGATTTGCAGGAGTCATTTATCTCACGCTGAGAGAGAGAGAGAGAGAGAGAGAGAGAGAGAGAGAGAGAGAGAGATGGACAGATAGAGAAAGAGAGCATCAAAGAGGCCAAAAAACCCATCTAGCATGTTCCAGGAAGCTGATTGGTTTAGGAGACTCTTGTCTTTACAATCCAGTCTCTCTAGTGAGATCTAGCGTCTTTATATTAGCATATTCAAATCACTTAATCTGTCCAGGGTCAGCGTATCGGAGTGTGTTCCTCCTGTAGAGGGCAGTAGAGCCACACACACACACACACACACACACACACACACACACACACACACACACACACACACACACACACACACACAGAGGTGAATGGCCTTCATCTTTATAAAGAGACTGTTGAAGAGCAGAAATGGAAAAAAAAAGGAAGAGAGCCATGAGTGCTGCTGAGCCGAGACCTGGGTATAAAAAAACACACACGCAGAGAGAGAGAGAGAGCGAGAGAGAGAGAGAGAGAGAGAGAGCGAGAGAGAGAGAGAGAGAGAGAGAGAGAGAGAGAGAGAGATAGAGAGAGCAGGAGGAAGAAACAGGACATGATGATTGAAGGGAATGAAGAAAGAGAAAAGAAACAATGAAGGAGGCTGAAAGAGATCAGAATAAAGAGTAGGGGATAAGAGAGAGGGAGAGAGAGAGAGAGAGAGAGAGAGAGAGAGAGAGAGAGAGAGAGAGAGAAAGTGGTGTTTTGGGACTTGAGTAGATGCCACTTCATGAATATTTCATAACAGTTGTTGAACAGCTCAGAGAGAGAGAGACAGAGACAGAGAGAGAGACAGTGAGCGAGAGAGAAAGAGAGACAGAGAGAGAGAGAGAGCGAGAGAGAGAGAGAGATGGAAGGATAGATGAAGAGAAAAGAAAGAGATGTTCTCACTCACCTTTTCTAACGCTCTGTGTTTGATGAGTGATCCTGATATTGATCTCATTCGATAATTAGAGGACATCTATCTGTAATGAGAAGATAAATGTTCTTATAGCCCCCTCTCCCCGGGTTGAATCTCAGGAGCTCAAAAGCTGCCCGTAAAGTAGGTGTTTTCCTTCTCAGTGAAAAAACCCTCCGTCAAATTGGTATCGCATTAAAATATTCAATAAAACCACTCACACTGGCTCGTGCTTGTACGATTCAGTGTTCCTTATACTTCACTATACTTCACATACAGCTTAGTATTCCGTACACTTCGGTGTTCCGTACACTTCGGTATTCCGTACACTTCGGTATTCCGTACACTTCGGTATTCCGTACACTTCAGTATTCTATAAACTTCAGTGTTCCGTACACTTCAGTGTTCCGTACACTTCAGTATTCCGTACACTTCGGTATTCCGTACACTTCGGTATTCCGTACACTTCAGTATTCTATAAACTTCAGTATTCCGTACACTTCGGTATTCCGTACACTTCGGTATTCCGTACACTTCAGTATTCCGTACACTTCAGTGTTCCGTACACTTCAGTATTCCGTACACTTCAGTATTCCGTACACTTCAGTATTCTATAAACTTCAGTGTTCCGTACACTTCAGTATTCCGTACACTTCAGTATTCCATACACTTCGGTATTCCGTACACTTCGGTATTCCGTACACTTCGGTATTCCGTACACTTCGGTATTCCGTACACTTCAGTATTCCATAAACTTCAGTATTCCGTACACTTCAGTATTCCGTACACTTCAGTATTCTATAAACTTCAGTATTCCGTACACTTCAGTATTCCGTACACTTCAGTATTCTATAAACTTCAGTATTCCGTACACTTTGCTATTCCGTACACGTATAGCCACATTATCTTCACATGAACTGCAGATGAAAAAAAACCCTTTGACTCATTGGCACTTTTGAATCACTTTTGCTCGATTCACTTAAGAGTCGTTTAAAAGCAACGAATCATTCAGGAATCACAACACTATTGTATCTGTGTGGATTTGAGAGACTGTAAGACGCAGTGCTTCTGCTGTGTCCTGTAATTAAACAGATGCATCATGGGAAGACAGGCTAATCCATTTTAGCAGTTTGTTTCTAATGAGGTGAAAGACGGTGCTACGCTAATTGTGCTTCATTCACACCTCTTTTCAGCACCGAGCTAACACGAGAAACTAACACTGATGGTCTCACTGTGTTTATGTGAAGTCCTGCTGTAACACACACGAACACACACTCTTTATCGTCAGAAAGGGCTCGGGTGTGTTAGAACAAGAAAAACACTAACACAGACAGGAGTCAATTACACAGACGTGTTAAACACAGTGAGACTCTCTTCCCCATGATGCATCTGTTTAATTCCAGCACACAGCAGAAGCACTGTGTCTCACAAGCTCTCAAATCCACACAGGGACAATGGTGTGATTCCTGAACGATTCCTTACTTTTAAACGACTCTTTTAAGTGAATTGACTCACCCCGGAGGAACTTGGCGTTCGGCTGATTCACTGTAAACGATTTGTTATTTTTCTATTTCTCAGTGAATCAGAAGCGTGAATGAATCAAACGGGTGTGTGTTAATTGGCATTTTTTCACACTGAACACTGATAAACAAGAACCAGAAGAACTTAAAGTACATTTTCAAACAACTTGAGAGACAACTGGAACTGTTACCATGACGACAGTAAAAGCAATCAACATCAAATTATTAGAACTCCAGCTCTTCTGTCTGTCTCTTCCTCTCTGCCTGTGTCTGTCTTTCTGCCTGTCTCTGCCTGTCTCTGTGTGTATCTCTCTGTCTGTCTCTGTGTGTATCTCTCTATCTATCTATCTCTCTATCTATCTATCTATCTATCCGCCTGTCTGTCTGTCTATTTGTCTGTCTGTCTAACAGAGCTCGTTCACTATGAGACATGTTGATTCACTTTTACTTTTGAAGACGACTCCTCAGTCAGTCAGTGTGTGTGTGTGTGTGTGTATATATGTGTATGTGTGTGTGTATGTGTGTGTGTGTGTGTGTGTGTGTGTGTATGTGTGTGTATGTGTGTGTGTGTTGTAGAGTGGAGCAGTATCGATATGCACAGATGAAATGGATTTGTGCAGCTCGATGTGGGTAAAATGAAGCAGGACGTTTGTGCACGCAAATGAAACACACTTCAACACACATATGCATGAGTGTGTGTGTGTGTGTGTGTGTGTGTGTCTGTGTGTGCATGTGTGTGTGTGTCTGTGTGTGTGTGTGTGCGTGTGTCTGTGTGTGTCTGTGTGTGTGTGGGTGTGTTTAGGGTAAAAGAATGAAGGAGTATTGATTTCTTGATTAGCCAGCATCTAACATGAGAGAGAGAGAGAGAGAGAGAGAGAGAGAGAGAGAGAATAAAGCAGAATGATGCATGTTAAATGAAAGAGAGGAACATGCACAAGGTAGCGGAACATGGAAAGAAAGATAAAATAATAATAATTTTTAAAAAAGAGAAAGCATTTTTTTTTGTAGTTTTGTTTTCTTCGCTGTAGAAGAGAAACACGCAGCAGCCGTGTGTTCATGGAGCAATGTGAGCATTTATGTTTCGTCATTTAAACAAGTTGATATACATCGAGTGTTGTGTTAAACGGTAAAATGTAAATACCACGGTAACGTGATACGTGCGTTCGGGAATTGAAACGGCTGTATTAATGGCACCTTTCCGTCTTTTCACATCCAGAGTAAGAAAGACTGGTGGGATTTCTTGTTCGTATTTTTCGAAATGTTACATTTGCAAGAAAAGGAAGGAAGAATTCAAGCGAAAGAACTAAAAAGACACGTTTGGATCTAATTTTTGAGAGTCCACACCCGTACTGTTTACCACTAATTCCTTTCGAGAAGATCTAAACTTTTACACGCTTACTAGGTGGGAATAAAAAATTTATTCTGCACAATGCAGTCATTGTAATCTCATACGTTCGGTGTTATTTCTGACTATATGACACTTTCCGCCGGTGCACACTGTCGCCATACGGTAACAACTGACCAACTAGCCCCTCCCCCCTCCCCCAAACTCATTCAAGTAATAAAAAACCATAAAAGCATTTTTTCCTCTATAATCATAAAGTCCCTGTGTATGAGCTGTTACTATAGAAACGATGACGTAACAGGACGAGCGCGTTCATATAAATCGTTCATGTTACAACAGGAACTACTTTTATACAGAAATCTGACCAATCAGACTGGAGAATTCTTGGTGCCATTCAGTCCCGTTGTGCAGTTTTGACGCCGTTTTTTTTGGCGGGAATGGGAGTCGGCATCTCGTGAAAATTGTAGGCGGAGCATGGGCGATCGATACAGCCGGTCATGGGGATAATGGGTCCGCCTCACGCCCCGCCCGTATTAGTGATTGACATGACACGGTAACGTGCACACTGTGAGATGTCATCTGAAGGACAATTTAGAATGGCGCCCAGGCGAACTCGA
>NC_030434.2:25563937-25575346 GCF_001660625.3 Ictalurus punctatus
TTCTGAGCGTATAGATTCTGAGTGTATAGATTCTGAGCGTATAGACTCTGAGTGTATAGATTCTGAGCGTATAGATTCTGATTAACCGTATAGATTCTGAGCGTATAGACTCTGAGCGTATAGACTCTGAGCGTATAGATTCTGAGCGTATAGACTCTGAGCGTATAGACTCTGAGCGTATAGATTCTGATTAACCGTATAGATTCTGAGCATATAGATTCTGAGCGTATAGACTCTGAGCGTATAGATTCTGAGCGTATAGATTCTGTGCGTATAGACTCTGAGTGTATAGATTCTGAGCGTATAGATTCTGAGTGTATAGATTCTGAGCGTATAGACTCTGAGTGTATAGATTCTGAGCGTATAGATTCTGATTAACCGTATAGATTCTGAGCGTATAGACTCTGAGCGTATAGACTCTGAGCGTATAGATTCTGATTAACCGTATAGATTCTGAGCGTATAGATTCTGAGCGTATAGACTCTGAGCGTATAGATTCTGAGCGTATAGACTCTGAGCGTATAGATTCTGAGCGTATAGATTCTGTGCGTATAGACTCTGAGTGTATAGATTCTGAGCGTATAGATTCTGAGTGTATAGATTCTGAGCGTATAGACTCTGAGTGTATAGATTCTGAGCGTATAGACTCTGAGCGTATAGATTCTGAGCGTATAGATTCTGATTAACGGTATAGATTCTGAGCGTATAGACTCTGAGCGTATAGATTCTGAGCGTATAGATTCTGATTAACGGTATAGATTCTGAGCGTATAGACTCTGAGCGTATAGATTCTGAGCGTATAGATTCTGAGCGTATAGACTCTGAGCGTATAGACTCTGAGCGTATAGATTCTGAGCGTATAGACTCTGAGCGTATATATTCTGAGCGTATAGATTCTGTGCGTATAGACTCTGAGCGTATAGATTCTGAGCGTATAGATTCTGAGCGTATAGATTCTGAGCGTATAGACTCTGAGCGTATAGACTCTGAGCGTATAGATTCTGAGCGTATAGATTCTGAGCGTATAGACTCTGAGCGTATAGATTCTGAGCGTATAGATTCTGAGCGTATAGACTCTGATTAACCGTATAGATTCTGAGCGTATATATTCTGAGCGTATAGATTCTGAGCGTATAGACTCTGAGCGTATAGACTCTGAGCGTATAGACTCTGAGCGTATAGATTCTGAGCGTATAGATTCTGAGCGTATAGACTCTGAGCGTATAGACTCTGAGCGTATAGATTCTGAGCGTATAGACTCTGAGCGTATAGATTCTGAGCGTATAGATTCTGAGCGTATAGACTCTGAGCGTATAGACTCTGAGCGTATAGATTCTGAGCGTATAGATTCTGAGCGTATAGATTCTGAGCGTATAGACTCTGAGCGTATAGACTCTGAGCGTATAGATTCTGAGCGTATAGATTCTGAGCGTATAGATTCTGAGCGTATAGACTCTGAGCGTATATATTCTGAGCGTATAGATTCTGTGCGTATAGACTCTGAGTGTATAGATTCTGAGCGTATAGACTCTGAGCGTATAGACTCTGAGCGTATAGACTCTGAGCGTATAGACTCTGAGCGTATAGATTCTGAGCGTATAGACTCTGAGCGTATAGACTCTGAGCGTATAGACTCTGAGCGTATAGATTCTGAGCGTATAGATTCTGAGCGTATAGACTCTGAGCGTATAGACTCTGAGCGTATAGACTCTGAGCGTATAGATTCTGAGCGTATAGATTCTGAGCGTATAGACTCTGAGCGTATAGATTCTGAGCGTATAGACTCTGAGCGTATAGACTCTGAGCGTATAGACTCTGAGCGTATAGACTCTGAGTGCGATGTGCAGTTCATGTGCAGTTGGTGCGGTGTGTCCGTACACTCCTGTGTGTTTCTTGTGTTTCCTCTTGTAAAACTCGCACCTGTCCAGTTTCCACCACTTCCGTTATGTACAGCACAATATTAGTATATTTATCCCTGAGGCAGAACATGTATCTCTACTCTTTTTTTAATTTTCTTTCATTTTTTTAAACAAATGAAACTTCAGTCTGTCGACACATTTCCACCCCCACGCCATTTTCTCACGTGAGACACGTGGAGCCTGCCAACTGCATCGTTACACGCTCAGAGAGAAAAGCGCTATCCACCCTCTTCCGCATACAGGAGCTCACAGACACACGCGATTGGGCAGTGTCGCTGTGATTGACAGAGGAGAGAGAGAGTATGCCCCTCCCACCCAGACAGCATGGACAGAACACGCCGTTGACGTGACGTAGACTTATCCAATCAGCCAATCAGGTTCTCAGAAACTGGACAGTTAAAGATCAGACAAATCCCAGGCAACATTTTTCCAATCTTCATCTGTCTTGAGTATGCTTCAGATTCCCGCGCCTGGCAGACAGGAGCAGAACTCCATTCTCCTCAGACCATCCATCCATCCGTCCATCCATCTCTCTAACCTTTTCCTCCACCCATCCATTCCTCTATCCTTCTAGAACTCTGTTCCCTGCTTCTATCCATCGATTCATCCGTCTATCCACCTCTCCTCTGCGCATCTCCCTACATCCATCTGTTCATCCACCTTTCTATCGCTTCATCCCTGCCCCTGTTCATTTATCTCTCCATCCCATCCCTCCATTCTTTTATCCTTTCTCTCCTTTCATATATGATTTGGTTATCCGTCTCTCCACCAGATCCTCTCCCTCTCTGATTTTTGTGTGCTATCACACGAGGCAACATAATGAATGAATGTTGTGTGTATTGTGTGTGTATGAATGAGGTAAGAATGAGCTTTAACTCACTTCAGTTGACTGTAATTCTCTCGTGTGTGTGTGTGTGTGTGTGTGTGTGTGTGTGTGTGTGTGTGTGTGTGTGTGTGTGTTTCAGGAGGAGTTGTAGATAAAGATCTCAGGCTCTACCTCAGCTTGCGCTTTCAGAAAGGCTCTCTAGACCACAAACTGCAGCAGATCATCCGGGACAACCTCTACCTCCGCACCGTGCCCTGTGAGTGACCTTTTACCTCCTGACCTTCCACTGTGTGACCTTTTACTCCCTGACCTTTCACCCCAACCCTGCTGGGGGTAATGAGCTGAGTGGAATGTTATGCTGTGAGTTTATTTAGTTTACTGGTGGATCAACTTACATTACTGAGGGTTTAGTGTGGATTCTGGTTCAATTTCACATGCTCATTGAACACGCTGTTTTCATCCATCCATCCATCCATCCATCCATCCATCCATGCATCCATCCATCCATCCATCAATCAATCCATGCATTTATCCATCCATCCATCCATCCATCCATCCATCCATGCATCCATTCATCCATCAATCAATCCATGCATTTATCCATCCATCCATCCATCTATCCATTTATCCATCCACCCACCCATCTATTATCCATGCATTATCCATCCATCCATTTATTCATCCATCCATCTATCCATTTATCTATCCATCCACTCATCCATCAATCCATGCATTTATCCACCCACCCCTCCATCCATGCATTTATCCATCCATCCATCCAACCATTCATTCATCCACCCACCCATCTATTCATCCATCCATCCAGTCATCCACCCACCCATCTATTCATTCATCTATCCATCCATTTATCCATCCACCCATCCATCCATCTGTCCATCTATCCATTTATCTATCCATCATCCATCTATCCATTTATCCATCCACCCATCCATCCATCCATCCACCATCCATTTATCCATCCATCCATCCATCCATCCATCCATCCAGTCATCCACCCACCCATCTATTCATTCATCTATCCAACCATTTATTCACCCATCCATCCATCAATCCAGCCATCTATTCATCCATCTATCCATTCATCTATCCACCCATCCATCCATTCACCCACCCATCCCAACCAGCTATCTGTCCATCCATTAACCTCTTTCATATACCCATCCATCCATTCACCAAATCATCCATGCATCCATCCATCCATGCACTTATCCATGTATCCATTCATCCATTCTTTAAGCTATTCTTCCATCCACCCATCCATCCATCCATTTACCCAATCATCCATCCAAACATCCATCCAATCATCTCTCCACCCATTAACCCATTCATCCATCCAACCATCCATTTATCCTTCCGTTTATTCCTCTATCCATCCATCCATCCATCCATCCATGCATCTATCCATTAATTATCTCTTGATTTCTATCCCCATTCATCTCTCTTTCATCTGTCCTTCTGTCCTTTCCCTCATCCCTTTATCCCTCAAACTTCTCTTTCCCATTCATTTCTCTGATATCATTCCATTCATCCCTCCATCACCAAATTATCTCTTCAGTCATTTCTCCATCCTCTTCCAACATCATCCACATCTCTCTCCTTTCATCCATCCCTTCTTCTCAATCCATTAATTCATCCATCTTTTCTTCTACCTCTCCATCTCCATCCATGTCTTCATCTGTCCCTTATTCCACTTCTCCATCTCCATCTTCATCCTCCTCCTAAGCCCATCCATCTCTCCATCGATCCTTCATTGTGTCATTCTACTATTATCTTCTCTGTCCATTCTTCATTTCTGTCTATCTCCTGTCTATCCATCTATTCATCCATCTGTCTGCCTTTTCTGTGCTATATCCCCATCCTCTTTTACATCCATCCATTCATCTTCTCTCCTGCTCATTCAGGTCTCCATCCCACTCCTTCTCTCCCTTTATCTATTTCGCCATCATTTGGTCTTCGACCAATACCTATTCATCTCTCCATCTTCCTCCTACATCTACACATTTTTCTGTTTCTCCATCCACTCCTCCACATGTCCATCCTTCTATTTTTTCTCTCCACCCATTCTTGCATCCATCCTTCTAGCACTCCTTCCATCTCTCCACCCCATCCTCTTTCTACAACCCGTCCTACCATTTGTCCCTCTCTCCATTCACCTCCTTAACCCTTCACTTATCCTAATCATTGTCTTCTTTTTATTTATTTATCCATCCATCCATCCCTTCATCCACCGCTCCATCTACATTGTCATCTGAGGTGAAATAAAAAGACAAGCATTATATAATGTTATAAAAACATTTAGACTGGAGAGAGAGAGAGAGAGAGAGAGAGAGAGAGAGAACAAGAATGAGAGAGAGTGAGAGAGAATGAGAGTGAGAAAGAGAATGATGGGCCACTCACGAGAGAAGAAGAATAAACAGCAGACAGAGGACAGCAGAAGGTTAACTGAAAGATGGATTGCAGGTGAATATTGGGGAATAAAGGGGAAGAGAAGACTGAGGTACCGGGAGGGAGGGAGATATAGAGAAAGAGGGATGGTATGAAGAGAAAGGGCACATCTTTACAAAGAAAAGGCTGAAAAAAGAGGGGATTAAAACGAGAGAGAAAGAAAAATATGTTGCCTCTCTGTGATTGGACGTTTTCTGATGATGTCATCGTGATGCTGTTCTTCACAGAGTTCTACAGAATTACAGCATCCGCCTCTCTGCATCTCTCACCGATAACACAGAGTGCTGAACTCTGGATTCTGATTGGCCAGAAGGTGTTGATTAATTCTCTACAACAGCGGCTCTGTCAGTAGTGCAGCTGATTGTCTTCAGGACAGAGAAGTGTACACTTTCTCTGTAACGTGTGTGTGTGTGTGTGTGTGTGTGTGTGTGTGTGTGTGTTTGCGAGTGCCATTTCTTGTGCGGTTGACAGTAGCACTGCAGCACTCAGCATTAATATTGATGGCGAGGAGCGGTTCTGTCCACACACTCCACCAGTGTGTTTTGTGTCCCATCACTATGATGCAGTGTGTGTGTGTGTGTGTGTGTGTGTGTGTGTGTGTGTGTGTGTGTGTGTGTGTACACATGTTCTGCTCCAGTGCGTTCAACTCAACCAGAGCAGTAGCTTGACATGAGGAGGGGAATAAAACATACACAACTAAACGACCCCTAAAGAGCACTCTTTCTCTCTCTCTGTCTCTCTCTCTCTCTCTCTCTCTCTCTCTCTCTCTCTCACACACACACACACACACACAATGTTCAGTCATAGCAGTAAAAACTCTCTTTCTCTCTTTTTCCTTCTAGACTGTTTTCCTATTACCGGAGTGTCTGAGTTACTGCTCGCTTTATGATGGAGGGAGAGAGAGAGGAAGAGGAAATGAACAGATCAGAGGAAAGATGGAGCATTAATAATGAAGGAGTGTGTGGAAGGATGGATGGAGGGATGGGGTTTTGAGATTGATGAACTAATGTGGTGAGAGAGTGGAGGTTGAGGGAGAAGAAGGGATGAATGTAGAGAGAAGATGGAGGAATGATTTAGGGATGTAAGAAAGATGGAGAGATGGTAGGGATGGAGTCTGTAGGAGAGGATACAGAGATGGAAGTATAGAACAGGATGAAGGGATGGACAGGTGGAGGGAGAGGGCGAAGTGATGGGTTTACGGATTGATAAAGGAAGAAAATAGAGGATGAGAGAGATAGGGGAGGTAGAGATGGGTGGATAAGTTGAGAATTAAGATTGATAGATGGATAAATGGTAGACAGAGATGATGGAGTGATGGAAGAGGATGTAGGGATGGAAGAAGAGGATGGGGAAATGGAGGGAGAGATGATGGAGGAAAAACGACAGTGATAAAGGGTGGAGGAAAAGGACAGGAATGGTGGAAAAATTCAAACAGAGGAAGACAATAGTGGATAAAGAGGATGAATTGATGGAAGGATGGAAGGATGATGGAAGAAAATGAAGAGACAGTTGTGGATAAAGAACATGGATGGATGGATGGATGGATGGGTGAGAAAAAGTGTAGTAGGTGACAAAGGGGATGGATGGATGGATGGATGGAGGAAAATGAAGATATAGTAGAGTGGATGAAGAGGTTGGATGGATGGATGGATGGATGGATGGAAGAAAATGAAAATATGATGGAGTGGATAAAGATGGATGGTGGAGGGGTGGATGAAATGATGGACGGAGGGATGGATGGGAGGGAAGAAAATAAAGATATAGGGGAGAGGGTGAAGAGTGTGGCTAGATGGATGGATGGGTGGATGGAGGAGGAAAGAAAATGAAGAGAAAGAGTTGTGGAAAAAGAACATGGATGGATGGATGGATGGGTGGATGGGTGGATAGAGGAAGAAAATAAAGATATAGTTCAATGGATAAAGAGGATGGATGGATGGATGAGAAAAATGAAGATATAGTTGAATGGATAAAAGGATGGATGGAGGACAATGAAGATATAGTGGAGTGGATGAAGAGGGATGGTGGAGGGTTGGAGGAAATGATGGATGGATGTATGGATGGGGGAGGGAAGAAAATGAAGATATAGTGGAGTGGATGAAGAGTGTGGATGGATGGATGGATGGATGGAGGGATGGATGGGGAGGGAGGAACATTAAGATATAATGGAGAGGGTGATGAGTATGGATGGACGGAGGAAAGGATGAATGGACAGAGGGATGGATGAGGGAAGAAAATGAAGAGGAGCGGATAAAGAAGATGAATGGATGGATAGCGAATTAAGATGAATAGGTGGAGGGAGAGATAAGATGGAGGAAGAGTGATGTAAAACTGGATGGAGAGCACAGAGTGTAAGCTTGAAGGATAGATGGATAGATGGAGGAATAGAACTGAATAGAGAAGAAGAGGGTTATAGTGGTGTACGGTCTGAGAATGGAGGTATCGTAGATGAGGGAGGTGAAGACAGAGGTATAGAAGAACGGAGGGATGAACAGAGAGGTGTAATGGGACAGGCGCCACTCGGTCTGATGGAGTCCCAGTGAGAGAGACAGCAGTTGCCATGGCAACCCTATGGAAACTCTTGCCATGCTGACCAAAACGTTCAATTCTCAGAGCCGGAGACGGAGAAAGAGAAAAACACACATCAGAGGGAAAAAAGCGAGAGACAAAAAGAACGAGAGAATAAAAAGGGAAACGGAGGAGTTGATTATTTCCCTCTACCAGAACACGCCGAGTGGCCGAGTGGCGTGTTCCTCTTATACCACGGCGGTTTCTTCCCTGATTGCAATTTTATATTCATGAAAGAACGCCAAGTCGTACTTTATATCCATTTCTAGTTACATTTAATGTTCACACAGCAGGTTAGTTCCTCTTCTCGCTTACGTTAGAGCAGCTACAAACACTCGCTGCTCTTCTTTCTCTCTCTTGAAGTTACTGAGAAACCACAAAGAAGCGTAGACTCCTCGATACGTCGAAAAACGGATCAAAAGCTACAGCTTTACCTCTGTCTGTTACAAAGCACTGACACTGGAGACTCCTTCCGTACGTGTTACATAAACATTACGTGAAGAAAACGTCACTGTATAATATATAAAGCTGTTACGTAGAAACAATAACACATTCATATAAACCTGTCAGAGCTGCTGTTCTAGAACATCAATCAACACCTGAGCACCAATCAGAATCCAGATCTCAGTGGTAAAACATCCTTTAGTCATTACCTCGGTAACACAGTGTTGTGGTTTCCACGGCAACGAGCTCCATGTGCTTTGGCGTTGGTTTCTGTACTGGTCCCTGCTTTGACATTGGATTGTTTCCCTGATTGTGTTCACCTATTCGTTGTTTTCCCTGGATTTGTCTAAGAGAGTGCATAAGTATTTACACCCCCGTGTCTTTGCAAGTACTTCTTGTTGTATATTGTTCAATCTGAGCCGTGTTTCTGGCCCTTGCTGATTGTGACCTTTGACCGTAGCTGCGTGTCAGAATCCTCAGCTGTAGGATTCTGTAGGATCTGTTGACTTTACGGAAATTCGATGAGGCGACATCATCGGACGTCCTCTCGTGTGCGCTGTGTAAATCATCAACATGACGCATCACACAGCAAATAGCGTTCATAACGCAATTCGGCAAATCCCCGCGCAATATCTTTGATGTTTTGATTTTCTTTAATAAATGAATTTTATCAGAGGGATGTACTGAATATAAAATAATATCATCTGACTAAATAAAACCCCCACACACACACACACACACACACACACACACGATAGTGAAATGATCACAAAGCAGCCGCAAATGAAAAGAAAGCGGTTTCTTAGGAAAGATAGAAGACGGTAAACTAAATAAACGAGGACGTCTGCGCGTGGCTAATAAAATCACACGGGATGGGAACAGGCGGATGGAAGCATAGAAGAAGACACAGCAGAAAGAGAGGAGGAGAAGGAGGAGGGAGGATACGTAGCGGTCTGTTTTCGAAACACTCCCGGTTTTGTTTAATTACGCCGGACGAGGGCTTTAAGAGGCGTCTAATTACCGCAAGCGGTCTCGAAGGAGAAGAGAAGGAGTGCAGGAAGAGGAGAACGCGCACTTCCTGGAGGCAGGGAACACACAGAGGAACTCTCTCAACACAGGCTTCTGAAGTCTAATCAGCACCAATTCAGAACACTTCCAGGTCATCAACGTAGTGAAAACATGATCACACGATAGAGCTCTTTCCCACTCAGCGTGGCGCGAGGTCTCTTTCCAGAACCTTCACGCTGACTGTTCCTCAGTGGTGGAACGCACTTCCGATCTCAATCCGGACCGCAGAATCTCTCACCGTCTTCACAAAACAGCTGAAGACCCGCCTCTTCCGTCAACACCTAACCAACTCATAATAATTAAAAAAAAAAAATGCACTCACACCTCTGCTCTGCACTTTGCGTCCTCTGGAACGCGATTAGCGGACTTAGCGTCCGCTAAGTGAATAGATGTGAAATGTAACTGTAAAGAGCTGGCTGGAGAGTCGAGCCTGACTGAAACCTCTTAAGCCCCTGACTCCTGAAGCGAACATTTTTTGGATCCAGTTCTGATCCAGAACGGACTGTAACGAACACATCCGGCAGGTACTGAATTCTGGAGCGTTCTGACTATCGGCATCAAACCAGGAAAGCACACTGAAACGTGCAGGCTGAGGTCGCGGGACATTTTCTAAATGAATTGGCAATCCTCTTCAAATCTGAGTAATTAACGGGGCGTTAATGAGGTCAAACAGGATGTTGTTACATCCAGAAAAGCACTAAAATGTACCGTGGACGCGGATTAAAGCCGCAAGACGGAGACACCGTTTTATGGAATCATCTTCTCGTTATTTTATTATTGATAAGCAGCTGATCTGAGCGTCAACCATCAGAGACGATTAGAGGAGATCGCTCTCTCTCTCTCTCTCTCTCTCTCTCTCTCTCTCTCTCTCTCTCAGTAATACAGCGGTTTCCTGTGAGTCTATGATTAACAGTACAGCCCGCAGGTAACTGGAGGCATGATGGTGTCGTTCGTCTGATATTCGCGACTCATCTCTCTCCGGGTGTCTGTGAGGAACAGATTGAAGCGCTGATTAAAAGCAGACGTAAACAAAAACGCCGTCCAGACGGAGCCGAATCCGAAGCCGCACTCTTCCCAAGCTTTTATCTGATATCATTGCTGAGGGAACGGATTATTACAGCCGTGATATTAGAGCGGCAGAAGAAGCCGTATTGAGAATTTAATTGTTTTTCGGGGCAGGATGCCATAGGAGCGAGCGTTGGAACAATAACACGGCCAGGACTGAAGCCATCTTTGATTCAGTTGTATTGATCGACAGCTTTATTCATGCGGGACTGGCCATATCGTCATCAACATCATCACACTGACTGTGCGTGAGCATCAAGCTAGGACGCTTCTGCAAAGTTGAGGGACTAACAGTGCAAAACAAACGACAGCCACATACTCGTTTCCAAAGCTTCAGATCAGACTCGGTGGGAATCCACAGGTAATGTCGCTGTGGTGCTCCTTCAAGGGGTTGTCTTTTCTACCTTTTCTTCCTTCTCCTTCCTGGATATTACGAGCACGGTTAGAAAGTGGTGTTTAGCAGGAGAAAACAATGCCAGGCGATCAGGTTTTGAGGTCGGCTGTGAAATATAAAAGAGTAAGACTTCTCCTCTCACTCCTTACTGTCCAGCAGTGTTCAGCATCATGTTATCATCACTGCTAGTTAATCCGTAGAGATGTTCTAGAAGACTTGTTCAGCGCCGCTGTAGAACGGCGTGCTGGAGGAGGCGGGTTGTACCGACGGCGATCACAGCGTATACCCGCTCGTCGCTGTGCTGGGACACGGTTTTACTCCGGGACAGTCTCAGTCTCAGGATGAGGTCATTGGATGATCGCTGAACTGCTACCATGCACTATTCACATCCACATACACTTCCACTTTCACACCGTGCACGGTGTCTGCACTGCGCCGGCTTTTTAATCCCACTCAGGGCCACAGCTTATATTTACACTGTGTACACCCACTGCACCACCACATCCCACCACACGCTCCTTTACTCACACACCTGTCATCCAAGGCTGTTTAACGTCACCAGAAACATTTCAGTCAAGCCTATCCATCTATCTGTCTCTCTATCTATCTGTCTCTCTATCTATCTGTCTGTCTATCTATCCATCTATCTGTCTGTCTGTCTT
>NC_030434.2:25583181-25625681 GCF_001660625.3 Ictalurus punctatus
ACTCTTCTCCTGTACACGTGGTTCTGGGACGGAGATTTCCTTCACTCTCTGCTGCCAGTGAGAACGTGAACCGGGTCTCAAGTCCACCCGTAACCACCCGAATACAAATAAACACCAGGACCAGATTCCGATTTAACCCCGTGCTGAAACTCTCAGGCTTTACAAAAACAATTCAGTGTAAAGTCGACTGACTGTGAGTTACACTGTGTGTGTGTGTGTGTGTGTGTGTGTGTGTGTGTGTGTGTGTGTGTGTGTGTGTAAAACCACTGAAATCTGATTAGACTGCAGGAGTATTGCTGCAGGAGCCATGCACCCGAGCCAGCTGGAGCTCAGGTAGGGCTGTGTGTGTGTGTGTGTGTGTGTGTGTGTGTGTGTGTGTGTTTGTGTGTGTGTGTGTGTGTGTCTGTGTGTGTGCATTGTCTGGCTATAAATAGTCTCGGAGTAGTTTAAAACGTCACTGCAGCTCAGCCATTCTCACTACACTGTAAGCTTCTCCCCTATTCCCTATGCCCTATTCCCTACACCCTATTCCCTACGCCCTGTTCCCTACGCCCTATTCCCTACACCCTATTCCCTACGCCCTATTCCCTATGCCCTATTCCCTACACCCTATTCCCTACGCCCTGTTCCCTACGCCCTATTCCCTACACCCTATTCCCTACGCCCTATTCCCTATGCCATGTTCCCTACACCCTATTCCCTACGCCCTATTCCCTATGCCATGTTCCCTACACCCTATTCCCTACACCCTGTTCCCTACACCCTATTCCCTACACCCTGTTCCCTACGCCCTGTTCCCTACGCCCTATTCCCTACGCCCTATTCCCTACACCCTATTCCCTATGCCCTATTCCCTACGCCCTATTCCCTACGCCATGTTCCCTACACCCTATTCCCTACACCCTGTTCCCTACACCCTATTCCCTACACCCTGTTCCCTACACCCTGTTCCCTACGCCCTATTCCCTACACCCTGTTCCCTATGCCCTGTTCCCTACACCCTATTCCCTATGCCCTGTTCCCTTCACCCTGTTCCCTACACCCTGTTCCCTACACCCTGTTCCCTACACCCTGTTCCCTATGCCCTGTTCCCTACACCCTATTCCCTATGCCATGTTCCCTTCACCCTGTTCCCTACACCCTGTTCCCTACACCCTGTTCCCTACACCCTGTTCCCTATGCCCTGTTCCCTACACCCTATTCCCTATGCCCTGTTCCCTACACCCTATTCCCTATGCCCTGTTCCCTACACCCTATTCCCTATGCCATGTTCCCTACACCCTATTCCCTACACCCTATTCCCTACACCCTATTCCCTACACCCTGTTCCCTACACCCTGTTCCATACACCCTATTCCCTACACCCTGTTCCATACACCCTATTCCCTACACCCTGTTCCCTACACCCTATTCCCTACACCCTGTTCCCTACACCCTATTCCCTACACCCTATTCCCTACACCCTGTTCCCTACACCCTATTCCCTTACTCCTCTCTCTATCCCTCACTTTCTCTAATTCTTACTTCTCTTTTCTCTTTATATATTTGTCTCTTCACCGGATCCTGAGTAGTGTTTTCCTCTGACCCTTTTCTTTCCCTTCTCTGTATTTGTCTTGTGTGTTCTTCTTCCCTCCTGTGCTACTCCTTCACCCATTCTCTTTCTCTTGCACTTTGTTCTTTCCCATTTCTCCTAGCTGCTTGTCCGTCTCACTTTTCTTCCTGGACTGTTTCCAGTCCAAAGTTCTTGATTAAAGTGACCACAGACTAAAGTTCCTGAACTAAAATTTCTGTGCTAAAGTTCTTAGGATAAAGTCCTGGGCTGATGTTCCTAGGTTAAAGCTCCGAGACCAAAGAAGTTCAAGGACCAAAACTTTTACAGTTCCTGACCTAAAGATCCTGGACTAAAACCTCTAGGCAGCTCTCGGGTCAGTGACATCATATACGTAACGAACTAAAGAAGCATTCTGTATCCAGCTGTGTGTGTGTGTGTGTGTGTGTGTGTGTGTGTGTGTGTGTGTGTGTGTGCGCGTGTGCGCGTGTGTGCGTGTGCATGCGTGTTAGCTACACTTTCTTCTCTTTGGCCAAGTTCCACTTTGCAGAGATATCACCATGGAGACAGACGTGATGTCAGCTGGGCGGGGATTCGGAGGGAAGATTCAGTCCCTGATCACCTTCATTACACACACACACACACACACACACACACACACACACACACACACACACACACACAGAAAGCAGCACAATGCCTGCAGGTATGTGTTGTATCAGCAGGGAGTCTATTTGCCCCCTGCAGCTTTTCCTCAGAGATATATGTGTGTGTGTGTGTGTGTGTGTGTGTGTGTGTGTGTGTGTGTGTGTGATACGCACATTGCTCTAGTTCAGCTACTTCAGGCTGCAGAAGATCAACATAAAGTCTAAAAATAGCACAAGCCATAGCAATTTTATACACACACACACACACACACACACACACACATACACGCGTGCACACACACACACACACACACACACACACACACACACACACACACACAGGAAGAACAATCACATGACTTAATATGCATGCTGCTCAGGTTTCCCCTCCGTGCATGTGTGTGTGTATGTGTGTGTGTGTGTGTGTGTGTCAGAGAGACAGAGATGTGAGATCGTTCCTTATGACAGCAGGAGATTTACACACACACACACACACACACACACACACACACACACACACACACACACACAGCTATTACACGCTTTAAACAGAGCTTTCAGCGACGCTTGCATTAAACATGGCGTTAAACTCTCCCGCTTTAATGATTTTATTTTACATTCATAAAAATTTGAACTTCATTTTAGATTTATAAAATAGTTCTGCTCTCAGAGGATCAGAGACGCTGTCACTTTCATGTCCCGCTGCGCAGCGCAGAACCACCGTCTTTAACGGGAAGGCTGATTTTTAACGTATTTATACCACAGCGTGGTTCGGTTGAGTTTTAGATCTGATGTCAATTATTTTGCTAACACGTGAATAATCACGCACTGACCCCTGAAGTCATCTCAAACGGCACATCTTTTGGGCTGTCCCCGGTGGTGTGATGCTCTGGGAAATGTTCTGCTGGGAAACTTTGAGTCCCGGTATTCATGTGGGTGTTATTTTGACGCATCCCACCTACCTAAACACTATTGCAGACAAAACACACCCTTCATGGTAACGGTGTTCTGTAATATCAGCGAATCTTTCAGCAGGAGAACACGCCTCGAGACACTGGCTCAGGAACGCTTTGAGGAACATGACGAAGAGTTCAATGTGTCCCAGCGACCCAGGCGTCGATCCGATCCGGCGTCTCCGGGATGTGCTGGACAAACAAATCCGATCCGTGGGAACCGTGGAAAACCGTGCTTCTGGGCTGGAGTTCGATCAGTGCTGCGTGGATAAACGAACGAACACCCGATCATTTGAAGTCCTCCAAGACAGGACTAATACACCGTCGACACTTTTCTACATTTAATATAGAAACATCTCGTTGGCGCATTTTAATGAAGAGTAGCCCGTACTCGGAAGGCTGTCTAACTCCACCCTGTTTTTCAGGTCGTGTAGGAGCTCATCAGCGACACCTTTATCATCGAGTCTTCTCGAATGAAACGGCGGTGGAACGAAATTCCGGCACCTTCCGTTGTTTCTTTCTCGTCTGGCGAGTTTTCTCTCGTAGACGTTTGGATAGAGGAGACCCAGGAGATCGTCCGGGTGGGAGGCCACCCGACTCGTAACGCGGCATTTCTTCAGGACGATAGAACATGACGCGCAGCTCCTGACCGGAGAAACGGAGCTTTTGAGTTATCCAGAAACCCATTAAACCGTTCCGTTCGGTCCTCACACTGTCGTGGTTCTCCGCCGGATTCGGAATTCTGGATTTTACCAAGAAACTATAAAGCGTAAGGAAAATGTTGGAAAGTGTAAAGTCACAGCTCCTTCCGGAGACTCCTTCCGTAAACATCCCCTTGCTTTTAGAAAACTTCACCACGTCTAGAATCACACACATTGTTCATCTGTTTATGTGAGCTGTTACTATAGTAACGCTGACTCTAACGCCGAGGGATGCATGAGCGAGTGATATGAGGTCTACTGAGCATGAATTCGTCAGGGACAGGGTGTCGTGAATTGCAAATTAGGAAGTCCCAAATTCCCTTTTGGGCCAAATCCGACCCCACCTTGGTATTTTGGTTCCTCCTCGTAATTTACCGCCACGTTTCTAAATCCATATTCAGTAGGTGTAACGGCACGGGACAGGAGGCGGAAGCAAGCGCAGATCAGTGTCTTTATTTCCAACACAGCAATCAAACCCAGGAAACGCGGTCGATACTGAGCGAGATTAACGAGGTTAAAACGAGGAACCGGCCTCGAGGCAGGGAACACGAAAAGAAGACCGCTTAGCATGCGTAACGCGTTCACCAGCACACTCAAACACTCGTTTAATGTAAACACCGCGCGGAGTGCGCAGCCACACGAGGGGTTTAAATAACAAACGCAATCAGACTGAAACACAGACACCTGGATTAAATCAAGACTTACGAACATCAGCCAGTGCTTAAACAGGGGCGAAACCAAAACAAACAAAGGCACGTGTCCATGTACAAAGTCCCGTGCACGCGCAATTACGCAGGTCATGCGGTTGCGCTGTTTGAATCTGCACGTAGAGGTGATATGTACAGAGAGCACGCGGGTCACGTGATCACGATTCTTTCGTGGAGAGCTTCCGAGATCAGCCGTGCTCGTGAAGCTCGAGAGCTGTGGATTGGAATGCCCAACACTCTTTATACGGTTCCCCGACTACGTCTATAGCAGCTCAAAAGAGCTCTTCGGTAGCTTGCACACAACAGCAGAGGGGGCGGAAAACGGGCGTTTTAGCCGAGCTTGGAGCTCTAATTCTGCTGCAGAGCTCGTTATGTTTCACTCGACACTTTGTTTATGCAGTCGAAATGTTTGGGAGAGGTTACACGCTTATTTATTTATTTATTTTTAAGATATGGTGAACGTGTAGTGGGGTCAGTTCGCGATATTTAACCGCGCCCGTCGTGATTTTGGATTTATTTTCGTTTCACGCACGGGAAAAAAAAAAACGACACGTTGTTTCGCATCGTGAATATTCTGAAAATATTCGGAGAACCGGATTGTTACCGTAGTGCCTCGTTAACACCCCTGATGCTCGGTAAATATTACGGCGTATTTTCATGTCCGGTTTGTTTTCTCTTTTTTTGAAACTTCTGTCGTTCCACCGAGTCACTCGATGCTGCGGATTCGCCAGCGGACGTACTGCAGCCGGACGTGGAAATCGGCCAGTGCGGCGCGTCAGGATGTCGAGGGACGCGGAAATGGCGCGCGCGTTAAATCCTAACCGCAGGAACGTTTCGAAACGAGATCCGTCTTCATAGTGAGAGCGGCATTCGCAATATTAATCTGGAAAATGAATGAATAAAATTCAACAACAGATGGTTTAGTTTCTCTTTCTATTCGTAAATCAAGCCCCCCCCCCCCCCCCCCCCCCCCCCCCCCCCCCCCCCCCCCCCCCCCCCCCCCCCCCCGCCCCACACACACACACAGTGACAAACGTACGACGGTGTATAAACACCTCTGTGTGTGATCATAATAGAGATAAACAGTGTGTGAGGTGATAAACTCCTGAACACGGAGTGATAAAAAATCTGTTTCTCTTTAAACACCTGTTTTCATTTCACACCTGAGAGACATCACACACACACACACACACACACACACACACACACACACAGCGTAAAAACTGTCCACATCATTCTCTCGTTTCTATTCCTCGTCTATTCCTTACTCTATTCTTTCCTCTTATCTTTCTCCTCCCTCCTGTCTTCCTTCTCCTCCTCTACTCCTTTTCTTTTCTCTCATCTCTTCTCTTCTCTTCTCTGTCCTCCTTCTTCCTCTGTAGGTCTCGTTTTTTCTTTTTTCCTTTCTCTCCCTTCATCGTTTGTCTTTTTTTCTCTCCTAAGCTTGCTTTTCTTTTCCACATAGACTTCTCCTTCTATTTTCTCTCAGTTCTCTTTTGTTTACTCTTCTTTATTTATTTTTGTTCTTAGTCGCAAGCAAGCTAAGGTTATACGGTTCTATCTATCTCTCTATCTATCTCTCTATCTATCTCTCTATCTATCTCTCTGTGTGTGTAATATGAGGCCGTATGTTTCAGGAGTGTAGCGGTCGTGAAGGTTTCACCGACCGCTCCCCGCATGTACAGATGTATGGACGGATATGTGCAGTATTGGTAACTGATGAGATAATGAGATGTTTAATTCCCGTAACATTTTTTTAATTTAACAGCAAATGTATATAAATAATATCCTCTCGAGGGATTCGTATAAACTTGAGATAAACAAAAATATATATTTAGGCATTCTGGCTCATTTTTGAGTAATGGTTGTAATGACGTTTTTTCCCCCCGCTGTAATTACGGCCTAATATTCCGGATGTGTGGGAAAGAAATAACGCCGTGGCAGCGTGAGGCTGTTTTCACACCTCGGCTCGGTGGAGGAAATGTTTTTGGTTTGAAAAATCGAGCGTGGTCAGAAACAATAAGCTATTTATCTCATCTTTAAATCATTATATCTGTATGATAAGAATGAAATAAGTGATACCGGCGACTCTGAAATTGCAGGACTAGACCCAGTAGGGTGGTTAATTAAAGCCCCTAGCGCTCCCCTCACTGTCTGTGCTATGTGCCATAACCAGATTCTACCTGGGTTGTAAATGGTTTCTGGATGAAAGCATCTCCCAGATGAATAAAATGCCAATGTAATTATGCTGCTTTCAGGCCGCTCCTGTTACCAAGCAACACCCGTGCCACTAATGCTCGGCTTTTCCCAAATTGTATAATGAAAAGGAAATAAATATGTCCGTGCGCATTTAGAAGCAAACGTTACAGTAGAGCTGTTATTTATTTTTTATTGTAATGGATTTATAAAAAAAACAACAACAACAAAAGGGGAAGCACTTTGTAAACATGACTGTGCGTTTAAACGCTAAATAGTCACGCCTTTGCTAATGTTCGACGTCATGCCAGATGGAAAAGAAATCACAAAGGTGGTATCGCTCGTGATTTGCGACTCGAGGAGAACGTGCCGAACTGAAAAGCCAGACACTGTAATCGCCAGCGACCAAACAGCAGGATGAAACAAAGCAAAAACAAACAAACAAACAAACAAACACAACCGTCAGGAGATTAGCCAGAATCGAATGTAATTCCCTGTTGTGTCACATTTGACGTTCCTCACTAGCCGTGCTACACAAAATCGCAACTATACTAAAGCTGTAATAGGAAAAAGTCCTGAAAGCTTCATTTACCACAAACGTGCTGGAGACGTGAAAAAACACTTTACACGTCATTTCCCGTGGGTTTCTTCGCTCCCGCTGCGCTGAAACCGAACCCTTAATCAGGGCCGTCGCCTGACCCGGTTTAATGAGGCACATGCAGCAGTAAACAAACAAGCGAATATCAAATTTCACTTCAAATACACATTCATCTCGCTTCTGAGTAACAATCAACCAGCCGGTTTATAACCACGTTACACCTGGCTTCCACTTCAGGACTTCGCACGCTCGTCCCGCGTACTTTATGTACGTCCGGAGGATTCCGAGCGAGCCGGCGTGTCAGCCTTAAACACACTGCAGATCTCAGGCTCTCTTTAAAACGTTCCGGAAAACTCTGCTCTAAATGAACAACGTTAAACGCTCGTGATGCGTAAAGGTCTGAAGCAAAAACTAGTCTGAATGATATTATATTCCATTTGTAATCATCTCATGATAAGAATTATTAGATACATTTTGCCAGTGTTCAAAATACTTCCACTTTCTTTTTTTCGCAGTGATTCCATTTTAAGTGATTAAGAAACATCATTTAAAGAATCTGGATCTTTTTAAATAATTGATGAGTGGGAGAAGGGCCTGAAGCAACTTCTGACCGATGAAAGATCCTCTTTATGTGAAATGACCTTGACGTGAGACTCTGGCTCATATGTGAGAGATGTTTTTTCTTTTCCACCTTATCTTCGTTGTAGATGTCTTCTCTCTGAAAATATTTGGTTTGACTCTCGCTCTCCCTGTCTTTCTTTACGAACGGCCGTAAATAAAATGTCTATCCTAGAAACACATAAAGCGCCACTTTCATTTCGATAGAGGTGAACCTCACTCTGACGTTAGGAGATTAGAAGTGACATGATAGCTATCGGCGTGGATCGTTTTCCTTTATCTCTATTCGGGATGTGGTTGTCTCGCAGCAGGACGCGGTTTGCAGGTGCTACTTCCAATTTAATGGTCGGTGTCTGTGTGTATGTATGTATGAGTGTGTATGTGTGTGTGTGTGTGAGAGAGAGATAATAATTTGGAGCACTGGGTCAGACTTTTTTTTTGGCATGCTAACAACAATTGATGCGATTTAATTAGCTGAGCTTGTAGGATCAGAACTTGGATCAAATGAAGATAATGAGCCTTTATTGGTCACGTTACAGTAGAGCACAGTGAAATTGTTTTCTTCACATACCCCAGCCAGGTAACTGGAGAAAGCACAGGGTCAGCACCATCCTCTATCAAACACCAACATTCAGCATCAAACACCAACATTCACCATCAAACACCACCATTCATCATCACACAGCAACATTCACCATCAGACACCAACATTCACCATCAAACACCAACATTCACCATCAAACACCACCATTCATCATCACACAGCAACATTCACCATCAGACACCAACATTCTCTATCAGACACAAACATTCACCATCACACACCAACATTCTCCATCAGACACCAACATTCTACATCAGACACCAACATTCTACATCAAACACCTACATTCTCTATCAGACACCACCATTCACTATCAAACACCACCATTCATCATCAAACACCAACCTTCACCATCAAACACCAACATTCTCCATCAGACACCAACATTCACTATCAAACACCAACATTCACCATCAAACACCACCGCCATTCAACATCTAACACCACCATCCTCTATCAAACACCAACATTCACTATCAAGGTTACCATTTGGCTTTGATGGGGGTGCAGTAAGTTTTGGATGGGGTAGTTTTTTGGGAGAGGTAGATTCAACTCCAGTTAAGGGGGCTTGTACAGTAGGCCAGCCTGTGTTCTCTGTGTTCTCACATGTACACTGAGGTACCTTCTCCTAGGCAGTGCACACCTAGACCAGAAGTGAGTTCTCCAGATATAGAGAACCTTATAACTCAGTTAGCCCACCAGATTGGAGAGAGTATTGCAAGCCAGATGCAGAAAACTGTAGGTAACCAAACGGACCAAACTACTCATACACCTCGTTTGAACATTGGCCAGGGTAGCTCTGCATTAAACATGACTGGGGTGAAGTTAGTGATGCAGAACGATGTCAAAGAGCCACCACACTTAGAGGTGATGGAACTGACAAACATACAGATCATGAATGGGAGGAAATCATGGATGGCTACCTGAAGAAGAGGGGTATACCACTTCAAGAGCACTCCCAAGAAATTATGTCAAGGTTGATGGAAAAGGCTAGAGATGTCGTCAAAGTCAAGTTGTGCAGCATTCCATCGTTAAGGCCTGCTGAAGATCCCAAACTTGTTTACGATATATTGAAACAACATTTCAGTGAGCTAACATATTCCATGATGCCTCTGGCTGATTTTTACAACACTCTCCCTCAGGTAGGAGAATGCCCAATGGACTATTGGATCTGCTTGAATAAAGCTGTGGATGTGGCAGATGAGTGCTTGAGGAGGCAGGGACGAAACATTTAAGATCCCTCTCACGACGTTACGATGATGTTCCTGAAACATTGCCCTGACCCCGCGCTTTCAAGTGTCCTGAAGTTTAAAATGGCAGAGAGATGGACAGCAAATGAAATTCAGGAACATCTCATTGAATATCAGAGAGAGGCCAGGATAAAGCCACAAGGTAAAATGAGTCAACTACTACAAACAAAACAGGTTGGTGCACATGCCCAGACCTCAGCAGTGGAGGCTGTGGCTGCTAATAATTCAAGGGAGCTTGCTTGTGATCAGAATTAAAAGGTGCTGCCATCCTCTCCTCAGGTAGAGAATGCTTGTTTTCAGTCCCTCATTGGCTTGCTGGACCATGTGCTGGAACAGAAAGTTCAGTCAGTGGCAGTTACTCCATCAGGCAGGGAGCGAGTGAACTTTCCATGAAGGAGATGCAGGGTATGCCAGTCTGCCAATCATTCAACAACTATGCACTGCAGACAGGAAAACCTTTGCATGAGCTGTTTCAAGCTTGGCCATTGGAGAAGAGAATGTCGACAACGTAACTCAAGAAATGACCTAATGCCGCCACCCGCCCAAAGACTGCTCCGTAATTATTCCGAATATCCACAAAGTTGAGCCGTTTGGTGAATTATTTCATGCATCAGTGACAGTTAGTGGTTCTGTTCAGTTGCAAGAATTGCTTGATACAGGATCCATGGCCCGTACAATAAGTGAAGAGGCAGAGCAGAGACTTTTAATAGAGAACAGATCGGCAAGAGCAGACACAGCACGTTATACTTGTTGGCTGTGGAGGACAACAGGTGAGCCCCAAGTGCATGTATGACATGGAATTGGATTTGTATGGGGTAAGGTGCATGGTCCCAGTCCTGGTGGTCGCTGGTCAGAAGGATGACATCATCATAAGAACCAACATGCTGAAATATGTGCTGAGTCAACTGAAGAATGATGTCAACTATTGGAAACTTCTCTCATGCAATGCACAGGAGTCTTCTGAATGCGGGCAGTTTTTGGAGATGATGGCTGGGCTCACAATTTGCCTCCCCACTCATGATGGTGTGGAAAAAGAATGGTGACCGCAGGATATGCACAGACTTCAGGTGGCTGAACGCAAGGACCATCAAAGATGCTCATCCCCTGCCTCATCAGTCGGACTGTTTAGCAGCCCTTGGCGGAAACACTCTCTTCAGCACCATGGACCTAACATCAGGTTTTTATAACCTGCCCATACACGAGGAAGACAAGAGATTCACTGCCTTCACAACACCACTGGGCCTGCACGAATATAACAGAATGCCACAGGCCCTTTGTAACAGTCCGGCATCTTTCATGAGGATGATGCTAAGTGTCTTTGGTGACCTAAACTTCAGTAGTTTGCTATGCTAACTTGATGACCTCCTGATGACCTTGCACGGATGTTTGCCCCATCCGAGCAAGTAGACTGGAGGTCGTTTTTCAGAGGCTGAGAGAGCACAACCTGAAGTTGAGCCAAACAAAATGCCATCTGTTGCTGCGGTCTGTGAAATTCCTCAGACACATTATTGATGGTGACGGGGTAGCGGTTGATCCAGAGAAAGTAGAAATTATTGTGAAAATGTCAAAGAGGGATTTAATGGAGGATGACGGCTGCACACCTTCAGTTCGGAGGGTAAAGTCATTTTTGGGGATGGTGTTGTACTATCAGCACTTCATACCTAACTGTTCCTCCATAGCAAAGCCTCTTTTTGCCCTTACAGCTGGTCAAAAACGGAATGGGAAGGTGGGAAAGTTAAATCAGAAACCGGGTGTCTTCAGAAGGCTCAAGCCCACAGACTGGACTGATGACTGTGACTCTGCTTACCTCACCCTCAAGGAGAAGCTTCTGAACTGTGCAGTCCTGACTCACCCAGACTTCTCCAAACCCCCTATCCTATCCATCGACGCTTCTCTTGATGGCCTTGGAGCAGTTTTGTCCCAGATACCAGAAGGTGAAACCAAAGCACGTCCGATTGCCTTTGTGAGTAAGACCTTCACTGGCTCACAAAAGAGGTATCCGGCTCATCGTCTGGAGTTCCTAGTGTCCAGGTGGAGTGTTTGTGAAAAATTTAGTCATTGGTTGAAGGGACATGCATTCACGGTGTGGACCAACAATAACCCACTAACCTATATAATGGCAAAAAGCAAAACTGGATGCTTGTGAACAGCGGTGGGTGGCCAAGCTGTCCCCCTACACATTCAGTATCAAACATATCCCTGGGGCAAAAAACACTGTGGCAGATACCTTAAGTAGAGATCCTTTTGTGAGGTCAGTGGGCCAAAGGTTGATCAGTGAGCCATTTGAGAATCTTTTGGCAGAAGCTGAGGGAGCAAAGGAGGAAGGAGTTCAGGATGTTTTCCGTTGCAAGGTTCAGTGTCTTCAAGCAGATTATTTAGGCTGTGCGACTGCAAGTGCTCCAAGGGAAAAGGTGGTCGGGAATCAGGATTCCTCCAATGTCAGGTCTGTCTGTGAAACTCACCTTGAGTGGGAGAGAGCTGCAGAGGCAAGAGCAGTACAATTTATCAAGATTCTTCCACAAGTGGCACCCTCAGAACAAGGCACGCTCCCAGCCATCTCTATTGAGGAGCTACGGCATAGCCAGGAACTGGATCCAGTCATTGGGGAGGTCCTGTTACTCGTGGAGCAAGGCAAGCTACCAGCCAGATGAGAGAGAAGTAGGTTACCTCCTAGAGCACGGACACTATGCAGGCAGTGGCATCAACTGAAAGTTCAGGATGGAATCCTCTATAGGATCACCAAGGAACCGTCGACTAGACAGAAAAGGTATCAGTTCGTCCTACCCAAAGACTTAAAGGCCAAGGCCCTCTCTGGTGTGCATGACCTTGCAGGGCATCAAGGACAAGCCAGAACCCTATACCTTGCCGGACAGCGTTTTTTCAGGCCACAAATGGAAAGAGACATCAAGGAATATGTGAAAGACTGCCAGCGTTGTATCTTAGCAAAAACCCCTGAACCAGCTGCCTGAGCTCCCCTGGAGAGCATTCGCACCTCTGCACCCATAGAGTTGGTGTGTATAGATTTTTGGAGCGCTGAGGATAACAAACAAAGAGCGGTGGACGTCTTGGTCATAATGGACCATTTCACAAAATTGGCTCATGCATTCCCTTGTGTCAACCAGACTGCAAAACAAGTCGTGAAGAAACTGTGGGACAGTTTGTTCTGCATATCTGGTTTTCCAGAGCGAATACATTCAGATCAGGGAGCCAATTTCGAGAGTAAGCTCATAGCAGAACTCTTCAGCCTCACAGGGATCACGAAGTCACACACAACTGCATACCATCAGATGGGAAATGGGCAAACTGAGAGGTTTAATAGTTAACACTTGGCAATATGTTGCGCGCCTTGCCATTAGCTGCAAAACAACATTGGGCACAACAGATACAAACCTTGACTTTTGCTTACAATGCCACAGTTCATGAAATGACTAGATACGCCCCATTCTTTTTTAAGGTATGGTCGAGTTCCCAGACTCCCAGTGGATATGGTCTTCAGTCAAGTCCTGAGGGACCCAGTCGTGATTGACTACAAGACCTACGCTGGGAAATTGATGGCAAACCTCCACGAAGCCGCTCGCATTGCTCAGCAACATGCCGATGGTTACAACAAGAGAGTCCGTGGCACTTGCTTGAATGTCGGTGACCGAGTCCTGCTCGCAAACAAAGCAGAGAGAGGGAAGAGGAAGTTGGCGGACAAATGGGAATCCACAGTCTATACTGTCATGGATCGGAACCCTCAAACGCACATTTATAAAGTCATGGATGAGAGCGGAAGGACTAAGGTTGTGCATCGGAACCTGAGGTTGGACGTGAGTTTCCTATCATTCCCAGAACAAACTAGTGGGGAGCTGGATTCAGATGCCGCGGATGAGGTCAGCGAGCTCCAGCCTCTGTCCATTGATACCCTGAGTGACCTGGCAGAAGAAGCTTCTGAGGACCGTACCCGTTCGTGGATATGCGTGTCACCTGATGTTTATGAGTCCTTGGGAGATGGTGCAGAATCAGGAATGGAGGATGAGACGCCACACCCCCCACCCAGTGGCTCTGATCAGCCAACACCTGAAAGATCCCAACTGGATCCTGCCGATGATAACGAGAACAAAAAAGAGTGAGAGAAAGACTTGCCTGTGAGAGATCTGCCCAGTTCCAACGTGCTCTCCGACCCACTCGAGACTTACGCTGACATTGACACCTTAATCCGTGTTCCTGAATTAGATGAGACGGGGCCCCATAACGGCATTTCACCCACGACAGTGACTGATAGTCAGAAACCTACACAAGACTTAGGGACTGAGACGCACATAGTCAGAACACGTACAGGCGGGGTTGTTAAAGCAGTCAATAGGCTGATAGAGAATATGGTACAAAAACCTTTCACAAGGAGTGGTGTAGGTGGGTTTAACAGAAGGGCACAGTCTTTACGTACCTTGTTTTAAACAGGGTAGAGGGAGTGAAGACATGAGCACTGTGTTATGTTCTTAGTTAGTACATTCTTTTGGAGTTGTATGAGAGAATGTTCACATTGACAAGTATAGGGACCAAACATCTTGTGTGGTGTAAAAGGCATCACATTAACTAGGAGAAGCGGTAGCCTGATCAACCTCTGCTTTCTCTGAACTTATTCATGAGTAGCTTAAAATGCAGTGTGTGGAATTATATCCCTGGGGTAATGTTGGACCAAATGAGTGTGAACATGGTACCTTATATGATTGCTCTATCTATCTCGCCTGACCTTCTGTATGTTTAGAATTTAGGTGAAATTAAGGAGGGGTGAATGTAACAGATATGAGAAAAATAAGAAATAATATATATATATATTTTTTTAAAGTTTGTTTGTGTTTTTTTTTTTTATGGCATGTGTTGCGCTGTAAAGTGTATTAATTTCGCCCAAATCCTTTGCGGTTATTTAATAGTTTGCTGTTCTTGGTGTTGGGAGTACTTTATTTGTGTTATAGCGCTCTTTGTTAATTGGTAACAGGCGTATCGCGTCATTTCCGGTTTCTCGTCAGTTGGCGTTGAGTTTGACTGCGAGAGGTTTGTTGTGAAGATAAATCCTGTATGACGACGTTTTGCTCTCTTTGAACTCTAAATAGACGTTGAGCTTGTCTGCGGGACGAATAAACCTGAGTTCAACAAGATACGCCGGTGTCCAGTGTCTATTGTGCACCAGAACACAACGCAGTGTAGCCAGGCTAGGCAGAATGGACCGGTTACACGTCCATGTGTGCGTGCGTGCGTGCGTGCGTGCGCGCGTGCGCGTGTGTGTGTGCGTGCGTGTGTGTGTGTGTGTGTGTGTGTGTGTTCCTTCCATTCCTGCTAAAAATCAGTCTACATAATCAGACTGTGACAGCTTTGAAACACTCTGATGAAGCCATAAACATGGCGATAACTCACTCTGTCTCCATTACCTTCTCATTTTGTGATGCTGAATTGTGATGAGGAACACTGCAGCTCACTCTTTCATACACACTGACACACACACACACACACATACACACACTCTCCGACCTCCAACTCTATCAGTGGCGAATTTTCACTTGTCACTGGAGCAGTTCTGTTGACATCTTTGTGTGTCAGGGTGGATTGATGCTGTGTGTGTGTGTGTGTGTGTGCGTGTGTGTGTGTGTGTGTGTGTGCGTATGATTGTCCCTGAGGGAGAAACAGAGATGGACTCCCTGCTGTTATGTGCAAATGTGTCACCTGTCAGCTCTCGTCTAGGAGAACACGTTTCACCGAATTGCCAGAGTGCAGCCGGTTTTGGTTTTACAGATTTTGTTCCCAGTTTGCTCTGTTAGATGACTTTACAACAACAAAAACAACAACAACAACATCAATCAAGGTCATTAGCTTGCTGGCTTCCTTATTAAAGGAGCAATTCCTGATTTTTTTTCTTAGTGTCCGTTTGACCTGAAATGTTTCAAACTGCTATGGGTGGCGCTGTTAGGTATATTCTGGCACATACCAGTATTCTGGCACATTCTAGAAGGGTATGTGTTCGAATCCCAGCACTGCTATGCTGCCACTGTTGACTCTTTTCACTCAGATAAGAGCAAATTTCACCTGCAGGTTTCCATCTATACTTTACTGTCTCATCATTCTTATGGTTAATGTCAAGGGCTGCAGATCAGGTAACACAAGAGATTAGCAGCTTTGGTACCAACAAATGGATCATGGACAGTAAATATGAATCCTAAAACTGTAATGCGGGAGCATATTGGGTAGCAATACATGAGATCCAAATCAAGTAATAAAACAGGACACAGATTGGGAAGTGTGCCATGGGACACTGATCAAGTAATAACACAGGGAGTACAGATCAGGTAACAATACCAAGGCTGAGGTTTGGGTAATTACAGAAGCAATGCACTTTTGGTTAGAGCAAAGAGGATGCTGTTTGGGTAACAACCCAGAAACACTGCATACATATGCAAGGTATGCAGATCAAGTAATGACAATGGGGATCTAGTTTGGATGACAACACTGGGTGCAGATGAGATAAAGACACATGGGATACACCTTGGGTAGAGACACAGGGGTTGCTAATCAGGTAACAATACAGGGGGTGCAGCTTGGTTAATGACATAAAGGATGTAGATTAGGCGAGGACAAATGGGACACACACTGGGCGATGACACGGGGGTGTGGATTGGGTACTGTCACACAGGAAGCAAAATGTGTGCAGACACAAAGGATTCAGATCATGCAACTGCAAAGGGAATGCAGACAGGGTAACAACACAGGGGATGTAGATTATGTAAATATAAATAAGATACATATCGGGTAATGATAGAGGGATAACAAAACATGGGGTTTATATCTTGTAATGACATAGGGGATGCAGATCAATAACCAGGATATGGGGTGCAGATCAAGTAATTATACTGGAGGTTCAGATCAGGTAATTATACTGAAGGTGCAGGTCAGGTAATGATACTAGAGGTGCAGATCAGGTAATTATACTAGAGGTGCAGATCAGGTAATTATACTAGAGGTGCAGATCAGGTAATTATACTGGAGCTGCAGATCAGGTAATTATACTGGAGGTGCAGATCGGGTAATTATATTAGAGGTTCAGATCAGGTAATTATACTAGAGGTGCAGATCAGGTAATGATACTAGAGGTTCAGATCAGGTAACAACACAGGTTGCAGCTCAGATAATGATACAGGGGGTGAGGATTGGGTAATGTCAAAGTAGGTGCAGATTGGGTAATGATACATGGGGTACAGATCAGGTAACAACACAGGGGATGCAGATCAGGTAATGACACGGGGATACAGCTTGTGTAAAAAAACGGGGGGGGGGGGTGCGCATCTTGATTAATGATGCATGGTGCAAATCGAATAATGACCCAGGGGATGCAGATCAGGTAATGAGACTCCGATACAGCGAAAGGTCACTCGGTGCAGATTGGGTAACAATACAGGAAGTGCAGATCATGTAATGATACAGAGGGTGTAGCTTAGGTAATGACACAGGCGGTTCAGATTGGGTAATGATACCAGGGGTGGAGATCAGGTAATGTCACAGGGGGTGCAGATTGGGTAACAATCCAGGAAGTGCATACTGGGTAATGACACAGGAGATACAGATCAGGTGCAGATCAGATAATGATACAGAGGGTGACGAATGGGTAATGTCACAGGGGATGCCGATTGTCGTCAAAGCGTGAAATTCATTCCATGGGGTTTAAAAGTTCTGAGTAAAGATGAGATCTTTTACCGCATGCTTCCTTACTTCATTGCTCCTGTAAGAAGTAACGATGCAGACAGAGATGTCATTATCCTCATGTCTCATGCCTTTGAAGTGCCACGCCCCTGGAAAGGAGAAAGTCTTCATTCTAATGGTACGAAGATGGTCAACAAAATGATCCTCTTGGGTTCTCTTGCAGGAGAGACAGTAAACAAGTGCTCCATGATGGATCAAAAAAACCTCACTGTTACTGTAGAGCCTGTCCGAGACGGGATGGATGGGATGATGATAAACTGATTTAAATGTAGGAGAGTGTGCGGTTTTAATTTAGGAGAGTTTTGACCCAAGTTGAACTTTTGATTTAAATGGCTCCGGTCAGTATCGTTAGAAATGCCAGGCCATTTAAACCTGACCCAGAAAAAGAATCTTTTGTACAAGGTGTTCCTGCTTTAAGTGATTTTTCCTTTATTTTATTTTTCCGGTGAAAGGACTCGGATCCTTCCGTCCTAATGAGCTCCGTGACTCACTCTCCGCTGCTGAGTCATGCTGTGAACCTGATTAATGTGGAATATGTGCGTGTACGTGCCGTAATAGTTCTGCGGTATTAGTGCCATGCCTAGACCATGCGCTTTTGAAGTTTTTATTCCACACCATCCATCTTAGTGCCAGAAGGATTTCATTTCAGAGACGCAAAAGCGGGACTCGTTATTTTTCCCTCTCCGTCACATGTATTCCATCTAGCTTACAGAGACTAAGAGCGACGTGGTCATTAAGGTCTTGCTGAGCGCCAAAGAACTTGAACGCACGCACCGCACACACGTGTGCATGCAAGGAAGGAAGTTGCTTAGCGGAGTGTCTGTGTGTTTTTTTTTTTTTTTTTCCTCTTTGAGAAGAGCAGGCTGCCTGAGCATACACGATAAGGAGCTTCATTATAGCTGAGCACTGGGGCAGCAGGTATACACACTCTCTGAACAGTCCTCCACTTATCTCCGTTACACACACTTCAGTACCGTCACTGTCCAAAACAGCACACACAGACACACACACACATTCCAGAGTTGTCGACTGTCAGAGGAAAAGTCTGGGTTACTTATAGCCTTAAGTCCACACTAATGCATGGCTTGTAGTTTGTCTCTTATGGGTGTGTAGCAACTGCTAACTGTTGTTGCTTGTAGGCATGCTTGTAGGAGCAGTGGTGGCTTGGAGGTTAAAGCACTGGGTGACTGATCGGAAGGTCAGGGGTTCAAGCCCCAGCACTGCCAAGCTACCACTGTTGGGCCCTTGAGCAAGGACCTTAACCCTCTCTACTCCAGGGGGCGCTGTATCATGGCTGACCCTGCGAAGAAAAGAATTTCACTGTGCTGTAATGTATACGTGACCAATAAAGTCTTTTCGTTCCGATGAGAAACCGTAGTCACCATAGCTATCATGAGCTATTCCTGAGACTATCGTCAACGGTCCTGAGCCCAAGTGTCACAACCTGCTGCTGATCTCTCGGACAACGTCGACGCCGGTTTTACCCGCAGAATTCATTTCAGACCAACGTTTTAAGTTCAAAAGATGAGAATGAAGGAACATTTCTTTCTGCTAGTTATATCACACTGTTTTTACCTTCCGAAAGTATCTTTACCGTTGGCATTAACAGATGTCTTGCTCGGTGTCATTATATCTTTAGCGTGTGGCTGTATTTATCCCATTTTCTCTCATCAGAGGTGACACTGTACTTTACTGTTATTAAGCTCTTTATCATCCATCCATCCATGCGTTCGCTCCCACCATCGTTTCGGCTTTTAACCTGTCAGCGTGATGAAGTGCCTCCATTTTGGATTTATCTGATTGAACCGCTAGAGCCGCCTCGGAGGGGCCTGAATTCATCACGCCGCAAACTTTACGTATTTTTCTCCCTCGGATGGACGTGAAGCTGGACTGTAACGATTTAACTCCGGGGTTTTCATCTTAACAAATTCAATTAGACGACAGCTAAATGCACCGAGCGTTTAGAAACACTGTTACAAGCATTTTTTGTAACAATGGAGACTCGGGGGTGTTTTCTGGGCTTGTTGGGGGAAGGGGGGGGGTTGGGTTGAGGGCGGGGCTTATCATCACATCTACGCGTTCGCATAGAAGACTTCCGTCCGAACAGTGGATCGATCGCGCAGTTCCGTACGTCCATACCTTCTCTTTAGTGAACGTGGCTCCGAACCTACCCAAGATATGAGGAATCGGTAAGGCTCTGCATTGAATGAATGTCCATGAGCATACATGTTACATAGAATAAAAACTAAACCAGTGGACTCTTCAGTAGTCTCAAGGACATTTTGAGGTTGTCTCAGAGCTCCAGGAAATTAAGATTATTTTCCACATTAGCGTCCTCGGATATCGTCTGTGATGCGATTCCCCCTCATACAGTTACACTCAGGGATTTGGGAAAGGACATCATGTTTCTCATCATGTTTTGATATCAATATGGCGGCTATCTGACACCGCCGAATAAGTGCTGGAATGGCCAGAGCTGATTTGTCTGTGGGGAAAATTGGATTAGGTACACTGTAGAGCAGAAGTGTGCTGCATGGGGAGGGAGTTTAATGCACCCCCTCGTCTTTCACCCCGTCTTCCTTTCTTTCTCTCTTTCCCGGCCGTGAGAAAGGCGAAGGAATTGAATTACATTGACAAACTTGGTCACTTCTTTCTCAAATGATCTAATTAGGAGCTGGAGAAGGACTGAGGACGGAGGATGAAAGATGTAGGATAGATAAAAAAAAGGAATGGGGAATAACTGATCGAGGATGAAGAATGGATAATGGACAAAGGAGGTAAGGTGTGAAGGATTAATTGTGAAGGATGGGAGGGGGAAGTGAGGATGGATAAAGAAGAAAAGGCAATGAAGGATGATGGGTGGAGGTGGGTGGATGAGGAATTGAGGATGGGGGATGGACGATAGAGAATCGAGGACGGAGGATAAAGGATATGAGAAGATATGAGGGGTGGATTAGGGAATATGGAGGATGATAAAGGATAATAAATAAAGGATGGAGGATAGAGAAGGAAGAATGAAACATGGAGCATGGTGACGGAGTTTGAAGGACGGAGTAGGTAGGATTGAAAATAAAGTAGGTTGATGGGAGGAGGATGCAGTATGAAGAACGAATCGAGGATGAAGGGTGAAGGATGAAAGAGGGATGGAGGGGGGATTGAGGATGGAAGATGAACATTAGGGAAATCAGAATGGATGGTGGAGGATACAGGGTGGAGAATGGCATGTGAAGGATGGAGGAAGCCAGAGTACAGATGGGGGATAATATGGAGGATGAAGGATCACAATAACAAGAAAAGGAATAAAATTGGGAGCATGAAGGGTGGAGGAGGAAAGAGGGAGGGAAATAGAGGGTGGGCGATGAAGGTTGGATGAGGAATTGAGAACGGAAGGTGGAAAGAATGAAGGACGGAGGAAGCAGGAGTAAGGGTGATGGGGGGAGTATGGAATATGACGGATGAAGGATAGAGGACAGGGAAGAAAGTTTTGAACGTGGAGGACAGTAGATGGAGGGGAAACGATGCAGTGTGAAGAATGATAGATACAGGATGGAGGATAGTGATTGGAAGATGAGGTGCAGCAGATGGAGGATGGCAGATGAACGATGGAAGACAAAGGAGGAAGGATGTCGTCTGAAATACAGAGGATGGAGGATTATGTCTAGAAGATAGAGGATGGAGGATGGGGCAGTGATTATGGGATTGAGGGTGATGAACGGAGGTTATAAGCTGGAGCTCGCGGGTGGAGGGTCTGATGGTGGATGGAAACCCAGTCGGATGTAACAACGTGTGAAAGACGACGTCTCGGTGCTCTTGTTTATCATTGACTGATAGTTCAGCGAGAACGTGTTTAAAAGTTCTCACACCTTCATCACTCTCCTCGCCGTGTCCAATGGAAATCCGTTCCCCCGTCGCCTCGGGTGTCTTCCTCCTGTTCATGCGTTATTAAAGTCGCCATGTCTTTGTGGATGACTTCCATGTGTTTGCAGTTTGTTCATTCTGGCTAAAATCTACATCTTCTTTTGGCTGTTTGCCAGAATTGAGCGACTGCGACTCCGGACAGATTTCTCCCTGGACATTTGAAACTGCCACTGCCTGTTTGATCTTATTAGGAGACTGTCTAGGGTTCCGCAAGGTTCTGTTGAAGGGCCGCTATTGTTTTGATGGGGAAATCCACTTCCCGCTAGCAGTTTCATTTAGCTTTGCGTGAGACGATAGAAAACAAGAAGACATGCTGTGGTGTCTTCCTTCTGAAAATGCAGGAGGAACACGGAGGAGCTGCTAATTCAGGCATGTCAAACGCACGTTCCAAGCTGAAAGTTCCAATCCCTGGCCCTGAATGAATTGAGAAATAAATAATAACGGACTTTAATTGAATTGTCAGTAGGGTGCGATTGTTTCATGCGGTGGGTCGGCACCCTGTCCGGGGTGTCTCCGCCTTCCTGTTCCCTGGGATAGGCTCCGGGCTCCCCGCGACCCTGTGTAGGATAGTACGGAGAATGGATGGATTTGAAATGTACTGACAAATGAAATGTCAGGTACTGACAAAATGTCCCGTCGATGTAATTATTCATCAGCAAGCTAAAAACATGACACCGTATACCAAGCGTGACTCTTTCTAAAACAACGTTCCCGTTTTGAATTGATATGTTTCAGCTCAGCGCCTGGCACGCCGTAGAGGACACCCGATCCGCTAACGTAACCTAGCCCGTTTCCGGTAATGCGTTTGACACTCCTTTGCTAATGATTAACTAGCGCTCACTGTAGATGTCTCCTTTCTCCTCGCCGGTCGCAAACGCAGGAAAACAACCCAAACAAATGATCCGGCTAACCTTCACTGAGCTACTCTGCAAAATCACATCACACCAGGACATCGGTGATTCTCGCTCCGGTTCTGACGGAGGAAATAGTGAGACGGATGTGTGGTGCGAGCGCTGCTTTAGTCCTGAATAAACACGCTGAATACTAAGATCAACAGATTGTCGTTCATCTCGCTCTCGCTCTCGCGCTCTCTCTCAACACATGTTGATGAATGGAGATAGTGGCGCTCACTGACATCATCCCTCTCTCCTGTCTTATCTCTCTCCCATCTCTGTCTGTCTTTTCTCTCTCGGTTTTTCACAGTCACCTCACGCCCTGCTGTTTGTCATTCCCTGTCCTGCTCGCTGGATGTTGGGACGTCGGCTGGTCGACGCTAAACGCCCGTTAGCGCTTCCCTCTCTCGCTCTCTCTTTCTTTTTTTTCTCTCTCGGTCTGTATTTCCCGGATGGCAGGAGATGAGAGAACGAGCGAGGTTGTTTCTCACAGATAGCCTTCACATGCTGTTAAACCGATTCAGTTCTCTCTTTTTTTTCTTCTTCTCCCGTCTCCGTTTCACGCTTCCTTCCGCGAGAGATCGCTTTTGATCCTCGTGTCAGCGGAGACTAAAAGCGCTCGCTATTCTGTCAGGGGGTTGGAAGGGAAAGCTGTAGAGACGGAAAGAGACAGAGTGTGTAGCGCAGCCCAGATGCCAAAGAGAAGCCAGAGTGTGTTTCATGAAGATACAGAACACGATGATGTCCCTGTTGAGAGGTACGTACGGAAATCTTTACACGTGTTTATTAACGAAGAAACACCTACGGGGAAAATCCTAGGTGGAAAGTCAACCCGTGTTTTGATCTGAAGCGGCAGAATGATGTCTGTCCCGGTCATCTCTATTTAGCGTTAATCACTGAACCAAATTCCCGAGCGCTAGAATGAATAGCGTCTTAGTTATTTTGTTGCTCAGGCGTGTCAGTTTCCACAAGATAGCTAACATTTGATTTGAGTCAAATGAAACCAGTCATATATTTTTTTTTTTTCGTTTTGCACTCTTTATTGCAAATAGTTGTTTTTAAAAAAAAACAACAACCCAAAAGCATCATTTTTCCGCGTAATTTCCGATTTGTTCCTTGCGAGCGTTCCAGTGCTTAACAAGGCTTTCGGATTCCTCTCGAGAGAGAAATAATAAAAACGACGTTTAAATCAATTCCAGTTTATGTCGCACGTTCAAGCTCATCATTTGACCCGCCCTCGTATAAATGTGCCGTTTAAATTGTTGCGAGATATTTTTTAAAAATTTTTAGCTATGTGTCAGAAATCCTTTATACCGCAGTGCTGTTGAATTCTGGATTCTGATTGGTCGGACGGTTTCGATTCGTTTTCTAGAATAGCCTGCTCTGACAGTAGCGCAGCTGTAGATCACATGTTTATGTTAATGCGAGTGTTCTGATTCGTTATTGTATTTCTGTAGCAAGAGCTCATTCACAGATTCCACCGATAGAAAAACAACAACAACAACAACAACAACGTGTAATCGTTGATACGGTGACGTTTTTTGTAAGGTGATGTTTTATGTTGCATTTTCGGAAGGAGTCTCCGGTGTCAGAATTAAGGTGGTAAATTTCCGACATGTTTTTCCGGACGGAGGATTTGATACTCAAACGTTTGCGCTCGGTGTTTAAGAGAGAGGAATAAAGAGAGGGCTGTTGAGGGAAGGACTGTTTATAGCTGCTGTAGCATAAGCGAGAACAGGGAACTAATGCGTTTTGCAGAAGTTCCACAACATTAGTGGATAAAAAAAGTACAAAGTGTAATTCGTTGCCACGTTTAATGATGACGTGCCGCATGGTCATGGTCATGGTGTCCTAGAAGGTTCTGTTTCAAACCCGCTATTGTTTTCCCTTTATATACAGCACCATGTTGACTTAAAATCACAGGATTAAAAGAACTTCATCTCTGATCCATCCGGGATGGAACCCTGCCTATGGAATAGCTTGATAAAAAGGAGAGGAGTATTCAAAGAATTTGGAGACTAGAAAAGTAGGAATCTGGGAAACAAGGAGACTATGTAGACTATGGAAGAAGAAGCAAGAAAACTGGATAAATAGGGAAAATTCCCAAAGGAATTGTGGAGAATAGGAAGTGAGGGAACTGGGAAATGAGGAGTAATGGGAAACTGGGGGATTAGAAAAGGAGGAAACTGGGAAACAAGAACATTTGGGAACTAGAAAAGGGGGAATATGGAAAAACTGGAATGGGAACTGGAATATTATCAAAGGAGGGAGTTGGAAAACACTGAGTCGTGGATACGGGGCAGAGTCCTCAGATGGTTTATTCCTCATGTGGTCTCAGGGAGTTTTTCCTCGCCTCCCTCGCCTCTGAACTGCTCATTAGGGATAAATTGTCCGCTGTTAAGCAAATAAAACTGAACTGAACTGAAAAGTCATCAGGAAACATGGAGGGAATCTGGAGACTCGGTAAACAAGGACTCGAGGCAGTGAGGAAGCTGGGAAAAGAGTTAGGATTATTATTCATCACTCCGTACGAGAGCGCAATAAAATGTGGGCGGAATTCTAATAACGGTGTGTGTGAGAGTGTGTTTTCCATGTCAGAGTACACAATGAAGATCCTCTAACGACAGACCTGTGATTAAATAAAATGACTACACTCTGGTCACGGCATCAGTCCAGAAATCCTCACGGATCTCACGTGAATTCAAAGCGGAAAACCTTTCCGTCTATTAGCATGTTTTGCTTGTGTCGTCATTTGCACCGGCGTACTCGGGGCTGTCCTGTGAGCTTGACGTCCTCCTATTGGTGGATTTCAGACCAGCGTCATTGTGTCGCACTAAATCGTACCATATCAGCCAGCCTAAGGCCGGCGACGTCAACTCACGACCCAAAGGTGTGAGATCTTTGGACGGACCGAAGGAATACGAACGAATACGTGAATGAATCATTTAGCTGATTCAAATGACTCGAGTCGCAGAAAAGACTCCCAAAAGTTTCCCTCGGTCGATCCGGCGATGACATTCACTTTGTTCTGCCTCCATATTAGAGGTAAATGGAAAAGCGCGAGTGAACTGCCTCCTTTATCGAGTATAAGACTGGCTGTAAATCCCAGGCTGGGGAAATAAGACTTCGTACACGTCCCATCAGATAAAGCACTCGTTTTCAGAGCTGTCTGAGGAGTCAGTGAAAAAATCTCACACTCTCACAGCTGCTATCACACCAACCTGCTGATGAGCTTGTTAAGTGTGTGTGTGTGTGTGTGTGTGTGTGTGTGTTATCGTAAAGGTCTTACAAGATGCAGTTTATGGAACCTCTTATTGGATAATTGAGCTAATTGAGTTGGAGTGGGTGTGGATTTCCAAAATCATTATTACACTTACACACCAGATGTACAGATCTAATCAGCGAAATGTAATCAGACATTTCTGAGGGTGCCGGATTTGTTCAAAGAGAAATGGATCGCTGGAATAGAGCTTTTAACTGTGCTTCTGCTAGCAGTAACTGGTTGTTCTTGCAAAGCGAACTGAATCTCTGATCCGTCCGGGATGAATCTCGGTTGCCTTACCTACTGAACAGGTCGATACAGAAGGAAGGAGTATCCGAAGGAACTGGGAGACTAGAAAAGTAGGAATCGTGGAAAGAAGATAGCTGGGGAAAGGAAACAAAAAACCGGAAATAGGGAGAATTTGCAAAGGAATTGTGGAGAATTGAGGGAAGTGAGGGAACTGGGAGATGAGGAGTTAGGAGAAACTGGGGGATTAGAAAAGGAGAAATCTGGAAAACAGTAAGTCAGGGAAACTTAAGGAACTGGGGGAAATTAGTCAAGAAAACTGAAAAACCCTCGTAATGGAGAACAAGGAGTCGAGGAAATATGGAAACTAGGCACCGCGGGAGCTGGGAAACAGCCAGCTGAGGCAAAATGGAGACTCGGAAACAAGGAATGGAGAGAAATTGGAGGCTGTGGAAGTTGAAAGGCTAGGATGGCAGGAAAGTTGGCAAAAGGAGGAAATGTTCTAGAGTAAGAAATGAGGAGTCTAAGGAACGTGGAGAGCGGAAAAGGAGGAATATGTGAGTTCACAGTCTAGTCTTTAGAGTTTATGAAAGCGGCGCCAAGAAAACTGGACTAGTAGGAAAATGCAGAGAACAAGAAGTGAGTGGACTGGGAAATGAGGGAGTGAAGAAATCTGTGGGATTAGAAAAAGGAACCAGGGATGAAAATTAGCATTATCGGCAAACGTTCCAACGCTTCACAGTTCCGAGCGACTGCGGTTCAGGTAGAACGTCTCGGGTTCAGGCAGCGGGATCACTGGGATCGTCATTCGTCCTTGTATTACTGCGTTAATGGGATGTGAGTCGGGTTGGTGTTATCCGGTGAGCGATCGTACACTCATGAAGATCGCAGTGTTCTCGGCGAACACGCGACGACGCTAGCTAATATTATGCTAAAACGTCTCGGTGGATTGATTGCACCGTCTCAGGGCTGATTTGGACGATTCCGCAGGGGGAATGGGTTGAGTAAGCCTGTCTGTGGACGTGAGGAGAAAGTGCCACACCGGCAGTATTACTGGGGGTTTTTTCTTGCTGAAGTATGTGTGCTGCATGATTCTGTAATCCGGCCCCACAGCGCTCCGCCGTCAGGAGCCACGGTGATTTCCTCCCGGGTTAATGGTGCGATTAGAGTGGACACAAAGCGGCGTGCTGATGCAGTCTCTCTACACGATAACAGAGGGATTAGAGGGATGAATAGAGCTGAAAGACAGACCGAGAGCGCGCGCGCGCGCGAGAGAGAACGAGTCAACAAAATTGAGACCGATAGAGATCACAGCCAGGCACAGGGCTGCCGAATTCAGGACTCTGATTGGTCAGAAGGTGTTGATTAATTTCCTATAACAACAGCTCTGACAGTAGTACGGCTGCAAACGACAGGTTTATACCGATGCACGCTTTCGAATACGTTCTCGTTTCCATAGTAACAGCACTTTCACTGGGACTTGTACAGCGGACACGCCACATAAACAGTTTAAAAAAACAAAACAAAACATGAAGCACGTCGGGTTGTACTGTTATAGGACAATAATCACCTTCCGGGTGCTCGTAGTAACTCCATCAATGTTAAAGCAAACATTAGCAGAGAAACGTAAATATTTATAGTAATATTAAAATAATAATAGTCCGTTACCTTGTGGTGTCATAACTCATTTGCATAAAACTGAGTGAAATCTGGTCAACACGTTGCCGTGGCTCCATGCGGCGATCGTCGTGTCATCGTCGTTACATTTATTTCTAGCTAATTATACTACTCTTTCATCTATTTGTTAGCAAGTTCTTTTAGCCGTAGTGACTGACCACAACCAAATGTAATATAAATACACCGTTTAAAGACACACACACACACACACTCACACACACACACACACACACACACACACAGACACACACACACACACACACACAAACGCAGCAGGTAACACTGATAATAAGGACATCATGTCACCTTTACTGAAACACTTTAATGGTGTTGTAGCGCAGCGCTGCACCCTGCAGGCTAAACCCCACCTCTGAGTAAGCTTTAATTGGCTTTGTGTATAATTATACATGTTTTAGTTAAATAGAAGCATTTATTTCTACTTCCTGTCAGGAAATAAAGGCTCATGAGTGCAGAGGAAGTGGGTCAGAGTGGGTAAAGCTGCTATATTCTGACAATAACAGATTAGAGGTTATTCTCTCTAAAGGGATGTTAGTTAGCCTCGGGACACTACAAGTGTAATTGCTTTGTGATGAAGTCTGAATAATTAGCAACGCTATATACTCTACTCCCATATGTCAGGCCCCTCCCACTTAGCTTTGATCAAAACTGTGTTCACACCTGAACGCGAATGGTCTGATCCCAGCGAGTAAAATCTAACCGGAGCCTTTTCACCATTTAGCATCCCATTATCAAGGCCAACCTCATCTCTTACCTCTTACCTCTCAGACTCTCACTTCTCCCCTCTCACCTCTGACCTCTCACCTCTTACCTCTCACCTCTTACGTCTCAGCCTCTCACCTCTTACCTCTCACCTCTTACCTCTCACCTCTCACCTCTTACCTCTCACCTCTCACCTCTTACCTCTCACCTCTCACCTCTCACCTCTTACCTCTCACCTCTCACCTCTCACCTCTTACCTCTCACTTCTCCCCTCTCACCTCTGACCTCTCACCTCTTACCTCTAACCTCTTACCTCTTACCTCTCACCTCTTACCTCTCACCTCTCACCTCTCACCTCTCACCTCTTACCTCTCACCTCTCACCTCTTACCTCTCACCTCTTACCTCTCACCTCTCACCTCTCACCTCTTACCTCTCACCTCTCACCTCTTACCTCTTACGTCTCAGCCTCTCACCTCTTACCTCTCACCTCTTACCTCTCACCTCTCACCTCTTACCTCTCACCTCTCACCTCTCACCTCTCACCTCTTACCTCTCACCTCTCACCTCTCACCTCTTACCTCTCACCTCTCACCTCTCACCTCTTACCTCTCACCTCTCACCTCTTACCTCTCACCTCTTACCTCTCACTGCTCAGCCTCTCGCCTCTCAGCCTCTCACCTCTGACCTCTTACCTCTCACCTCTTACCTCTCACCTCTTACCTCTCAGCCTTTTACCTCTCATCTCTCACCTCTCACCTCTTACCTCTCAGCCTCTCACCTCTTACCTCTCACCTCTTACCTCTCATCTCTCACCTCTCAGCCTCTCACCTCTTACCTCTCACCTCTTACCTCTCAGCCTCTCACCTCTTACCTCTCACCTCTTACCTCTCAGCCTCTCACCTCTTACCTCTCACCTCTCACCTCTCACCTCTTACCTCTCAACCTCTTACCTCTCAGCCTCTCACCTCTCAACCTCTCACCTCTTACCTCTCACCTCTTACCTCTCAACCTCTCACCTCTCAGCTTTTCACCTCTCATCTCTCACCTATCATCTCTCAGCTCTCAGCCTCCGATCTCTCATCTCTCAGCCTCTCACCTCTCACCTTTCAAGCACAGCGGGAATTCTATTATTAATTTCACACAAGAGTGCTTTTCGTCCTCTGCACTTTTATCCGGTGCGGAACAGTAAGGATTTTATTTCCCCTGATGCAACAGAGCACTGCAGGAAACTTCTTGTGTCTTTTTTTTTTCATAAACAGGAGGGGGAGGAGGAAGTGGCCTATACTTTTCCCCATCCAGCATCTCTCACTTTCTCAGACTGGAGCTCTTTCCGAAAAGCATCAGTGTTGGACTTTATTAACGACAGAGTGACAGTCAGGGTGGAGAAATGTACAGAGAAAATGTATTTAAGTAAAATGATGTGTACTGTGTCAAAATCTTATTTAAAAAAAAGAAGTGTGGAGTTTGCATGGAAATCACAAACTCAAATATTCCAGTATTAACTGACTGCAAACGATTACCCTGTTAAGTTCACTCAGATTAGTGTAGCATTTGGCTTGATAAAGTTAGCTTAGCAAATGCATAAAGTCCCCATGAAGCATCTTTAGACCAGTGATTGATTCCGTTTGTTGATGTATTTCCTTTTGAAACAGGAAGTGAGTGTGGCATCATGTTGAAACCCCGCCCAGTGTGCAGGAAGATGCAGAGCCAAAAACACCCTGAGGAACCATGTTTAGATCTTGCTCTAGACCAAGCACGACCCTAGGGGAGGGGCATATACATTCCTGAGGGCATTTAATTGGATGAACAGAAGACATGTACAGGCCATCAGATTTTTGAATAAAACAATCAAATATTAATCTCCCGAACAATTCTTTCTGAATATACTGTCATTTTGGTGTCCATGGCTCTAACAAATAGGTATAAAAAGCCTGAAACATCACTCTTGATTGACGAGAGAACACAGTTGATTAGCTTAGCAGTTGTAGCACAGCTGTTGAGATTTTGACAGAATACTCTGAAAGCCAAAATGAAAACTGTTCCGAGTAAAAAGTATTCCGAATTCCAAAATAGTGCTTAAGTATGGCAGTGAAGTACAGTCACTCCTCTTTTCCATTCCTGGATGCACTGAGCTAGACAGAGCCATTTTATTGGACGACCACCCAAATGATATCTCCTCAGAGGGGCGCCAATACATAGTGCAGAACAAAAGAAAGCATTGACTGACAGCTGGAGAATAACGGAGAACGAGACATCACGAATCATTTAGGAACAACTGATGTAAATGAGGCATTAGAAACCCCTCCACACACACACACACACACACACACACAGTGTTGATTAGAGCAGCTGACTTCCTGTGGAGACACTGCGCTGATTAGAGACACTCACACTAAGGAACACACCACACGTCTCTCTCTTCTTTTATCTGTCACTCTATCATATCATCACTCCTCCTCCTCCGGCTGGCCCGAGTGTGTGGCATGACTCATGCTGTGTTTAACACGTCTCCGTACATGTCTGTCCGGGTCACGTGTGTGATATCACTGTGGTGCTGAGACTGTGACACAGGAAGTGTTTATATACATCACCACTTTCCATTTATCCTTTCTTCTTACTGATCTCCTTAGTTTTTCCTTTCTTTTCATCTTCCCTAGCCCTATCCCTTTCCCCCTCATTCTTCCTATTCTGTTTCCTCTTTCTATATCCTCTTTCTACTTCCTCTTCCTCTTTCTTCTTCCTCTTCCTTTCTTATTCTTCTCCTACTGTTCCACTTCTTCATTCTCTTAACCTTTCTTCCCTTTTCTCCTGACATTCTTCTGCATCTCTACCTTCCACATTTCTTCTCCATCCATTTCCACTTCTCCTCTGACCCTACAATTTATCTTTTATTCTTCATAATTTTTCCTTTCTCTTATTTTCCCCTCTTTCTTACTTTTTATATTCTTCTTCCCTTGCTTTTCCTCTTATCCTTTCCCTTCTTTTTCTACTTCCCGTTTCACTTCACCTTCCTCTTACTCTTCTGTGGTTGCTCAGGGCTGGGATGGCAGAACACAGACACTTGGTAGGCAGAAGTGTAGGGGGCGTGGTCGGTCACCAGGGTGAGGTGTCGGCCTGCCAGATAATACCGGAGTTCTTCTATGGCCCACCTTATTGCGAGGGCTTCTCATTCCCCGGCAGCGTACTTCCGCTCAGCTGGGGTCAGTTTTCTGCTGATGTAGCGGACAAGGTGTTCTTCACTGTTGAAGGTTTGGGACAGGACGGCTCCCAGTCCTGTCTCGGAAGCATCTGTGTGCACGGTGAAGGTTAGTGAGAAGTCAGGGTTCCGGAGGACAGGTGAGCTGGTGAGGGCTTGTTTGAGGGCCTGGAACTCCTGCTCTGCTGGCTCAGTCCACCGCATCCAGTCCAGTTGGTCTTTCTTGGTCAAGTCTGACAGAGAGGAAGTTAGGGACGAATCTCCTATAGTACCCAACCAACCCCAGAAAGGCACGTACCTGCATCTTAGATGTGGGCCGAGGGTACCCTCTCACTGCCTCCAGCTTCTTTTCTTGCAGTTTCAGCAGGCCCTGGCCAGTGCGGTACACCAGATACTGTGCCTCCATAAGCCTCAGGTGGCACTTCTTTAGGTTGTCCATCAGCCCAGCCTTCCAGAAGCTTCTGAGGACTTCCACAAGGTGGAAGAGGTGATCGGCCCAGGTGGAGAAGTGGATGATGGTTGATGACACCATCCAAAAAGGTGGCGGTGAGCGGGTGGTGTGGCCTTAGGACAATGTCCATGAGGCACTGGAAGGTCGCAGGTGCCCCGTGCAGGCAGAAGGGAAGAACCCGGCACTGCCAGTGACAGCTGGTGGAGCTAAAGGCAGTCTTGGCCTTTGCTTAGGGTGCCAGGGTGACTTTCCAGTAGCCCTTTGTCAGGTCCAGGGTGGAGATGAACCGGGCCCTCCACAAACGATCTATGATCTTCCTCATAGGAACTGTCAAGCTCTGAGACTTGGTGAGCCTCTGGAAGTCATTGCAAAGGCAGATGCCTCTGTCGGGCTTCGGGACCACCACGATGGGGCCGGGCCAAGGGCTGGCAGATTCTTCGATGATGCCATCCTGTAACATCCGTCTGACTTCCTCCTCAATAGCTTGACAGCGTGCCTCTGGGACACTGTAGGGCTGTGCAGGACAGAAACATACAGGCAGCATTTTCAAGCAGCAGGAGCACCTGGCCATTCAGCTGGAACTCCCAGGGCTGAGCTGGTAGGTTGTAGGCCCGCTGCTGTTCATGCTGGATGGCCTCCGTGTGCTCTTGAATGATGGGGGAGACCCGGTAAATCCGCTCAAAGGGAGTAAACCCAGTGGATGCTTGGGGCGTCTCTCATGCCCACTAGGCTTGACAGGAAAGGAAAGGGATAGGAAAGGGGTGAGGATGTCAGCCCAGTGCTCTTCTTTCCTCTGCTCACATCAGGCGACTAGCTCAAAGGTTAACAGGAAGGCCTCAATGTTATCCTCGCTGGTGAGTTTCGTGAGGACGCCTGGGGCCTCTCAGCAGGGGTCTGGGAGCGTTATGGAGATGGCAGAGCTGAGCTTCTTCTTCAACTCCAACAGCTCTTGGGTCACCGCACAGAGGCTTTGGGCCAGCTCCTCGGTCACCTCTTGCTGCTGGATGTTCACTTTGAGGAGTTGCTGCAGCATGGGATCCATCATGAGCTGGGTGTGTTTTCTCTCTTCTTTTTTGGGGGGGAGGGGTCTGTGCTCTTATACCTGCATTCTCCACCAGTGTGGCCACTCAGGGCTGGGATGGCAGAACACAGACACAGAAGTAGGCAGAAGTAGTGCAAAATAATGGGTGTTTATTCAAACTTAATGTGTAAAGCCACTGGGCATGTGGATCGCGGTGAATGGGCTGGAGCAGCCGTGAGGCGGGACCCAGGAAGCCCGGCAGAGGTCAAGAGGTGCTGCACAGTTGGGGAGTTTCTCCTGGGCGATCGTCGTCATCGAGGTCATCTGCATCTGTTCTGAGAGAGCGGGAGAGATGCATTACTCACTTTGCTCGCGGAGAACGAACTCACCACGTCGTCTCTGCTGCACCATTTCATATCTGCTCCTCTTCTCCCAAACAGTGAGGAGAAGCTGTGCCAATCATCCGCTGCCAACCGTGTATGTTTCTGCCACCCTGCCTCGCAGCCACATGCACGCTTGCTGTCCAAAACAACCGGGGTGTTGAAATGGCGCTGTCCGTTCAGCACCCCTCCGGCTGTTACGCGAGGAGCGTGATGTGCGTTGTGTTTGTGGGTGCTGCCGGCCTCCCATTTCCCTCCCATACACTCTTTCTTACATTCCTTTTCTTTCCATCTCTTTTCTCTACCTTTCCTTACCACTTTTCTTCCCATTTCCATCCTTCCCATTCATTATTCTTTTCTTCTTTCATCTACCCTTCCTCTTCAACTCGTTTTTTTAGTTCCTTTCTTCTTTTCCTTTACCCCTTTATTTGTCTTTCACCCATTTTTCTTCTTTCCATTCCCATCTCATTCCTCTGCACTTCCTATTTCTATTTGCCTCCCTTCCTATCTGTTACTTCTTCCTCTTCTGCTTCCTTTATTTTTCCTCTTCCCTCTCCCCTTCTCCTTTCTTTGGTCCTTCTCTTTTTCTTCTCCTCCTTCCTTTCCATTCCTGTCCTTGCTCTGCTTCCTCATCCTGTTCTTTTTCTCCCTTTCATTTTCCTCTTCCCCATCCTTTCCTTACTCGCTCATTTCCCTCTTTCTTCTTCCTCCTCTTTCACTTCCTCATCCCATCACCTTCCTTTTGTCTCGTCTTCCTCTCCATTTTCATCTTCCTCGTCCCCTTCCCTTCCTCTTGCGGGTTTTGCTTTCGCCTCCCCTTCTCCTCTTCTTCCCTTCCACTTCTTCATCCTCATCCGCTCCTCTCCTTCCCATCTGTTTCTTCTTCCTCTTCCCTTTTGATTTATCTTTCTCTATTGTTCCTATTCTTCTTTCCCTTCTCCATTCTTTCTCTTCACTCATTTTCTGTTCCCTTTTCTTTATGTCGCTCGCACTTTTTTTCTTTTTATGCTGTTCATTCATTTATTCGTTCACTTTATCCTGGTAAGGTTGTGGTGGATCTGGAGTTTATCTTGGGAAGACTGGGTGTGAAGCGGGAATGCACCCAGTCGGTCTCGGGATGGTCTGTGAGGAAACCGGAGAACCTGGAGGAAACTCCAGATGGATATGGAGAACATATGAAACTCCACACAGACAGGAACCTGAGTTCTCTCTCTCTCTCTCTCTCTCTCTCTCTCTCTCATCGCTCATCGCTGTTGCAGTGTGTGTGCGTGTGTGTGGAGAACTGCACTGTCTCTTTTGTGTCTCTCTTTTATTCTGGTCGTGGTGCTCCTGTGCGATTAGTAAACAGGATGTTGTTGTAGACGGAAGCTGTTTCCTGCCTGCAGAGGAACTGAACACAAATTAGATAAGGAAGCGTTCAGCTCTAATCGTCCTACAGGGACGCAGTTATTCAACCTGCACGTGTATAAACACTCACAGAGTCGCGCGGTGTTTCACTCAGGAAACGTTCGGCTCAGACGGAACCTGATCTCACACTAACAAAGCAGGGCGTTCTTCCTTTCTTTCTTTCTTTCTTTCTTTCTCTCTCAGTGAACAGCTTGATTAAAAATGAAACCATTAAAAAACTAATTACACACACGCACACACACTCCATTATTAATTGTGAATATGAACAGCAATGCTGCATTGAAATGCTTTCGTTTTAAGGTCAGATAATGTGACCGCTCTCTCTCTCTCTCTTTCTTTCTTTCTTTCTTTCTTCCTTTCTCTCTCTCTCTCTGTCTCACTCTGACTTTCTCTCTCTCTTTCGGTCTCTCTGTCTGACCCTTCCTGTCTTTGTCTCGCTGCCTCGCTCTCTTTTTCTGTCTGTCTCAATGTCTTTCTTTTATTGCAGTCTATCTCTCTCTCATTCTGCGTCTCTTTCTGTCTCATCCTGCTTCTGTTTTCACCCTTTTTTTCTCTGTCTGTCTCCCTCTGTCCGTCTGTCTGTCTCTCTCTCGTTGCGTCTGTCTCTGACTCTCTCTGTGTATGTCATTCTGTTTTTCTGTCTCAGTCTTGCTTAGTTTCTGTCTCCGTCTTTCTGTCTGTCTGTGTCTCCGTGTGTCTGTCTCTGTCTTACTCTCGGTGTCTCTCTCTCTTTTTCTGTCCATCTGTCTGTCTCACTGTCTGTCTTTCGATCTTTCTCTGTTGCAGTCTATCTCTCTCTCTTTCTGCCTCTCTTTCTGCCTCACTGTTTTTCTCCCTTTCTCTCTGTGTCTGTCTGTGCAGTCTCTCTCTCATTCGTTTTTCTCCCTGTCTCCCTCTGTCACTCTCTCTGCATGATTGTTTCCATACAATATTGCCAAAGCATCAACATAGATAGGAAATAAAAATAAATAAACAATAATAATAATAGAATAAGATTTAATTTAAAAAATATATAATAGGAACAATAATAAAAAATAGAATAAAAATAGTAATAGTTGCAAAAATAAGTAAATACAAAATAATATATATATATATATAAAAATGTAAATGGTTTCTGAGCATGTGAGGCTAATTTCGCTGCAGCAGGTGCGTGACTCCATCCCCAGTAATGCCTGCATTTGGACTCCACCCCCAGTAGCATCTGCATTTGGACTCCGCCCCCAGTAGCATCTGCATTTGGACTCCACCCCCAGTAGCATCTGCATTTGGACTCCGCCCCCAGTAGCATCTGCATTTGGACTCCACCCCCAGTAGCATCTGCATTTGGACTCCACCCCCAGTAGCATCTGCATTTGGACTCCGCCCCCAGTAGCATCTGCATTTGGACTCCGCCCCCAGTAGCGCCTGCATTTGGTTTGTTTCTGATAGGTTGGGAAACTGTGGTAAGAGCTTAGAGAGTTTTTCTAAGTGTTTTTCTCTTGTTTTCCGGAAGTTATCACAGTGAAGGAGAAAGTGTTCCTCTGTCTCACCCTCACCTGTCTTGCAGTCACAGCACACTCTTTCTTCCTCTGGAAGCCATGTTTGTTTGTGTCTGCCTTTCTCTACGGTTAGGCCGTGATCACTGATCCTGGCGTGTGTAAGGATCTGTCTCTGTTTCGTATCTCTGACGCTGAAGAGCTATTCCACCAGCTCACATGTTCTGCTTAGGCACTAGTTCAGTTCATTTTGGTTTTTACGTTGTTCCAGATGTGCATTTTTACTCGTTGTATGAAATTAGAAATTTGGTTTAGTGGAGTCGAGCTGGTCTGACACTGATCGTTAGACGTTGGTGGGTTTGTGAGTTTCAGAGCCGGCTGACCGAGGGGGCTGGTTTTAGGGTTCTTGGGTTTTAAGGGCTTCGTTTCGAAGTGTATTAGTGGAGCTCGAATTAAGATGAGTCCGGAATTTAAGAGATGGTTTTTGAATATTTAGAAATGAGGGATATCTGCCTGATTCTGCTCTCTGTGCATTAGTTGGTGTTCTTCTCTGCACTCTCAGGACATTTGGACAGAATTCTGCGTGTAGGAACTCTATGGGGTGTTTGTCACATCTAGAGAAGTCGTCCCTGACCGAGCGGGCTTCACATATCACATCCATAAAGAGCTATAGGCATAATAAACTCTTTATGCCTTCTCTTTTAGTGCGTTCACTACCAGACCGAAGCTACCTGAAGCGCTGGTTTTAAAGTTGAGGTAGTCGTTATGTAGAGTGTGTTCTGGGGCAGAGTTTCCCACAGTGAAGTCCTGCCTAGTTTCCTGTAATCTGGTGGGGTTTTTTGAAAATCATTATTTTAGTTTTTGTCTGATTGACCATCAGGGCCCAGGTGAGACAGTAGATCTCCAGCAAGTCCAGTTGAGACAGTAGATCTCCAGCAGGTCCAGTTGTGACAGTAGATCTCTAGCAGGTCCAGTTCTAACAGTAGATTTCCAGCAGGTCCAGTTGTGACAGTAGATCTCCAGCAGGTCCAGTTGTGACAGTAGATCTCCAGCAGGTCCAGTTGTGACAGTAGATCTCCAGCGGGTCCAGTTCTAACTGTAGATCTCCAGCAGGTCCAGTTGTGACAGTAGATCTCCAGCAGGTCCAGTTGTGACAGTAGATCTCTAGCAGGTCCAGTTGTGACAGTAGATCACTAGCAGGTCCAGTTGTGACAGTAGATCTCTAGCAGGTCCAGTTGTGACAGTAGATCTCCCGCAGGTCCAGTTGTGACAGTAGATCTCTAGCAGGTCCAGTTGTGACAGTAGATCTCCCGCAGGTCCAGTTGTGACAGTAGATCTCTAGCAGGTCCAGTTGTGACAGTAGATCTCTAGCAGGTCCAGTTGTGACAGTAGATCTCTAGCAGGTCCAGTTCTAACAGTAGATCTCCAGCAGGTCCAGTTGTGACAGTAGATCTCTAGCAGGTCCAGTTCTAACAGTAGATCTCCAGCAGGTCCAGTTGTGACAGTAGATCTCTAGCAGGTCCAGTTGTGACAGTAGATCTCCAGCAGGTCCAGTTCTAACAGTAGATCTCCAGCAGGTCCAGTTGTGACAGTAGATCTCTAGCAGGTCCAGTTGTGACAGTAGATCTCCAGCAGGTCCAGTTGTGACAGTAGATCTCTAGCAGGTCCAGTTGTGACAGTAGATCTCCAGCAGGTCCAGTTGTGACAGTAGATCTCCAGCAGGTCCAGTTGTGACAGTATCCAGGCATTGAGAATACAACAGAAGGTCCTCCCCAGATGAATTACCCTTATTCCAGGTATATGGGAAATAGCAGGACTCGATTGAAGAGTCTTAGTAAGGTCTTCTGCAATACTGTAATCTTAAGCTTCAGCAGTTCTGGTCTAATTTTGTCTAAGCGGCATGCTTTTCTGGGTTTAGCTTGCTGAGCGCGTCTGTCAGTTCTTCTGGGGTTATCTGATGGTCTAAGGGGTTTTGCTTGTTTTTGACTGCAGAATCCAGTTGGCTTAAGCCTTTTTTATATTGCTGTCTGATCAGCTGTGATGGTTTCTGGAGTAAATTCAATACATAAGATTTTTAAATAGTTTCCCCATATTTTTTCCATTTTTTATGGGTATTTCCTGTTTTTGTTTTTTTGTGTAGATTGTTCCGTTTTCCCAGAATTGATGATTGTTTATTGAATCTTCAGTTTGGTGAACGGTGTTGTTCATATGTTGCCGCTTTATCTGGCGGATGGTGATTTGTAGTCTGTAGTTGTGGAGGGGTTAGGGAGGGTGGGTGTTTATGATGGTAGTTGGGGTTAGGGTGGGTGTGGGTGTGGGTGTGGGTGGTGGGTGTGGAGGGGTTAGTTAATTTAGAGCTCTTCTTAGTCTCTGTCTCTCTCTTTCTGTCTGTCTCTCTCTTTCTGTCTCGCTCTCTTCTTAGTCTCTGTCTCTCTCTTTCTGTCTGTCTCTCTCTTTCTGTCTCGCTCTCTTCTTAGTCTCTGTCTCTCTCTTTCTGTCTGTCTCTCTCTTTCTGTCTCGCTCTCTTCTTAGTCTCTGTCTCTCTCTTTCTGTCTGTCTCTCTCTTTCTGTCTCGCTCTCTTCTTAGTCTCTGTCTCTCTCTTTCTGTCTGTCTCTCTCTTTCTGTCTCGCTCTCTCTTAGTCTCTGTCTCTTTTTTCTCTGTCTCTCTCTGTCTCTCTCTCTCTTTCTGTATGTCTTTCTGTCTCTGTCTCTCTTTCTCTTTCCGTCAGAGGGGAGGCGTTGAGACAGCACCTGGCCTGTACAAGAACACACACTGATCTGCTGCAGTGCATTGTGGGAGTTTATGAGCACGCTGCATTTTCTGCCCAAACACTAAAAAATAACATGATGCTTGACCTGTGTTTTGGAAATAAGGCCTTGAGGGGGAAAAATGGAAGTAAACACGAAGTAAACATTTTTGGGCAATAATAAAAGAGAAACACAGATTCAGACTCGGTGCGTCTCGTCCGCAGGCACGACCCGGCCGCCTAAAGAGGGGGAAGTTCCTGGAGTGGACTACAACTTTGTGAGTGTTGAGCGTTTCCTGGAATTAGAAAGAAGTGGAGCTCTGCTGGAGAGCGGAACATATGAAGGTGTGGTCTACACACACACACACACACACACACACACACACACACTTGAAGTATTTGTGGGGAAAATGTTTTTCTTTGATAAAAAGCTTCACTCCAGTCTGAGGTCTGAGTGCACTACAAAAAAAGCTTTTATTTCAGTTCATGTGTTGTTTTTCTTTTCAGTTTTGTGGCGTTAAAACTCTTCATCATCTTCATCTTCATCATCATTCTTTACCCACACACACCATTCATCAAATATCTAATAAACTTTCCACTCTGTGTGTATATATACAGAATATATATACACACAGGATATAGATGTCAAATGTAGGAATTTATCCCTAATGAGCAGCCGGAGGCGACGGTGGTGAGGAAAAACTCCCTGAGATGATGTGAGGAAGAAACCTCGAGAGGAACCCGACTCAAAAGGAACCCGTCCTCATCCGGGTGACACCAGATAGTGCGAGTATAAATAAATACACCCCTTCTATAAATGTACTAATACTACAGGGTCACATAGTGCCGTTGTGTAAGCAGGAAGTTCATTCCCGGGAGTACAGAGCTGTTCTTAATACAGTGAGATGAAAGAGACTAACTTGCATATACTATCACATTTATATGTTAATAATTTAGTTTCATTCATTAATTAAGGTATTTAAGATGAAAATTATGAATCAACACCTTCTGACCAATCAGAATCCAGAATTCAGCAGCGCTGTGGTGGGAACCCGAGTGTAGCTGGAGTCTCGTGATTTCCTTTACGAGAGGTTTAAGAGTGAGGTTTAATAACTTACTGAGTCTCCGCAGTGACGCAATACAGAGTAATATATAATTCTAGTATGATATATTGTGTGTGTGTGTGTGTGTGTGTGAGTTTGAGTTATAATGCTGTAAGAGGGAGAAATTCCCAGACAGTGTAAATGAAGTTATCGATCGGTATGTGTTGGGAATGAGAGAGTAATCGTGTCCCTCGCCGCGCGCGCTTTCCAGCGCGGTGACGCGTTCTCGTCTCTCCGTGCCGTGGCGCGTCTGGAGAACGTGCTAAACAACTCTGTTTGTGCGATTTGGTGTCATTTTAGAGGACATGTGAGGCTTTATATCGGATCCACCGAGTAGATTATTGTGGCTGAGACTTTATGGATTTTGCGGTCTCCGCGGCTCCGGATCCCAGAGCGTTAAATATTAAACGATATGAATCTTCACGCCACAGCGCTGCTGAATTCTGGATTCTGATTGGTCAGGTGGCGTCGATTCATTTTCTATAAAGTAGCGCAGCTGCATATCTCAGGGTTATATCAGTGCACTCGGTCTAATACGTTATCGTTTCTATAGTAACAGCTCGTTCACGGGAGATGGAGATGTTTACTTTACTTTTATGGAGATGCCGGTGATCCGGACCCTTTCTGCTCTCCGGTCCTGCCTGATCCATCCTGATGCCCTGCCTCTGTATGGACCTCTCGTCAACTGGAGGCTACAGTCTGGAGATCGCTGAGGACGGTGCCGCTTGAAGTAGCATGGAAATGGTTTTGGACCTCAGTTCCACATGGATTACCACGTACAGTTTTACACTCAGGTCTCCTTTAGTGAACAGTGGACTAGTTCAACACACAGACTTCATATACACACCATAATCAACTTTCTTTTACGTTCACACTATCCGTCGTTCCCCAGACGAGGACGGGTTCCCTTCTGAGGCCGGTTCCTCTCAAGGTTTCTTCCTCGTATCATCTCCGGGAGTTTTTCCTCACCACCGTCACCACCGTCTCGCTCAATAGGGATAAATCCACACGCTTAAAATCTCCATCCTGTGTTTATATGTTTCTGTAAAGCCGCTTTGAGACAACGTCCCCTGTTTAAAGCGCTACACAAATAAAACTGAATTGAATTGAATTTACGGAAGGAGTCTCCAGTCTCAGCGCTTCGTAACAGACAGAGGTAAAGCTGTAACTTTAAGTTTTCAGAAATCTTCAGGATGTGGGAGTTTTACCAAAATTGTCATCGCTGGTGAATTGCTGTGGCATAAGAGGAATAAAACACTTGGGGGCATGCTGTTATAGGAAAACAGAGTCCCCTCTGAAACTATTGGGACAGTAAGACCAATTCATGTCTTTTTGCTGGAGGCGGAAGGATGAATATGAGAAGAGAGATTAGAATTTCAGCTTTTATCTCCTGGTATTTATATGCAGACGTGTTGAACAACATAAAACACAGCGCATTTTGTATATTTGTAGGGAAGCAAAAATATCGGAACATGTGACTCACAGGTGTTTCTCGTTGCTCAGGTGTGTCCTGTTTGAAACAATAAATAACATCTACTCGGAACATCTATTCTTGGTTTTAGCCTTCAGTTTCACCTGTGAAGACTGCGTTTGTTGTTAAAAAGGATAAACCGACATGAAGACCAGAGAGCTGTGTACGGGAGGAAAAGCGAGCCGTTTTGAAGCTGAGATAAGAGGAAAAATCAATCAGAGGCAGTGCACAAACACTGGGCATAGGCAGTACAACCATTTGGAATGTCCTGAAAAAGAAAGAAACCACTGGTGTACTGAGCAACAGACATGGATCAGGTCGGCCAAGGAAAACAACAGCAGCTGATGACAGAAACACTGCGAAAGCTGTGAAGAAATACCCAAGAGCAACAGTCAGTGACATCACCAACAACCTCCACAGGGCAGGGTGAAGGTCTCACAATCCATCATTTGAAGAATACTTCTAGAGCAGAAATATAGAGGTCATACCATAAGATGCAAACCTCTCATCAGCAGTAAGTGTCAGACTGGAATTCACAAAGAAATACAGAGATGATCCACAAAAGTTCTGGAACCAAGATGAATCTTTACCAATGTGACGGAAAGGCCAAAGTGTGGAGAAAGAAAGGATCTGCTCACGATCCAGAACATACAAGCTGATCTGTGAAACATGGTGGAGGGAGTGTCATGGCTTGAGCTTGTATGGCTGCTTCTGGAACATTCTCACTCATCGTTATTGATGATGGAACTCATGATGGGAGCAGCAGAATGAATTCAGAAGTTCAATCTGTCTGCATCCAAACGAATCAGGAGGAACTTCATCATGCAGCAAAATAATGATCCAAAACACACTTCCAACTGAGCACAGGACTTCATCAGGGGGAAAAGTGGAAGGTTTTCAACTGGACAAGTCAATCACCAGACCTTCACCCCCCGGTGTTATTAAATGGTAAATGGCACACTTATATAGCGCTTTTATC
>NC_030434.2:25633181-25653181 GCF_001660625.3 Ictalurus punctatus
CTTCGCCACCACCGAACGCCCGAGGTGTTTAGGGTGTGGGGAGATCGGGCATAAACGGCTGAGCTGCCCACGTGGAGCGGCGCAGCCGGGGAGCTCCGGGGGAGACACGGCCGGGGTACAGCAGCAGCAGCGCAGAGACAGCCAGCAGGGGGACACCTGGAGCCTGGGGCAGAGAGGGGTAACGACACACCGAGGTCACAGCGAGAAGAGGTCAGTGAGGAACACACTACTGTAACAATCACAGCACCCAGTGCTAACACCAACACCTGCGTCTATACCTGCAGTAACACCGACACCCGCGCCCATACCAGCACTCACACCGACACCACAGACAGTCTTCACTCTAAGCCCTACACCGCTATCACCGGTGGAGACAGTGACCCCACACAACCGCAGCAGAAGAACCTACAGGACAAGAACATCGAGAAGAATAAAACTAATCCGGAAATAATAAGGGAGAAGACGGACAAGGTGGAAGAATCGTCTAAACGAGCACAGCGTAAGGTTGAGATGTTGGAGGACTCGGGCCCAGAGTGCAGTGAAGGAGCGGCAGGAGAGGAACCGCCACAGACATGGAGGAGAAAAGGGTCGCCCCAGAGCAACCAGGTACTTTCAACCGTCCAGAGCAACCTGAAGAGCTTTACACCGAAGAGCAGATCGACCGATTTCTACAACTGACGAAAGGGAAACGGAACATCTTACTGACTGAGTTCTTCCCGGACAGGAGGACCTTCATTAAATCTGTACAACACACCATGGGCGTGATTTCGCCAAGGAGACGCTACAGATTGAGGAAATGGGCAGCAATCGTGAGAGAGGATTTGATGTGTTCTTGGGATGCATACGCATATACTGACGATCTACTGCTCTGACAAAGTGTGTTTTTGGTGGGGTGGTTTCTGAGTGGGGGGGGGGGGTCTGTGGGGGTTGTTTTTTCTTTTTTTCTTTTTCTCTTCCCTTCTTCTCTTTCTTCTCCTTCTTTCTCTTTTTTTAAAATGGGAAAAATGATTTTCAGAAGTGTAGATATGTAAATATACCAAAGATTGAACCTAATAAAGGAGTCTTAAAAGTCAAAGTCTCTCACTTTCTCTCTCTCTCTTACTTTCTCTCCATCTCTCTCTCTCTCTCTTACTTTCTCTCCATCTCTCTCTCTCTCTCTCTTACTTTCTCTCCATCTCTCTCTCTTACTTTCTCTCCATCTCTCTCTCTCTTACTTTCTCTCCCTCTCTCTCTCTCTTACTTTCTCTCCATCTCTCTCTCTTACTTTCTCTCCATCTCTCTCTCTCTTACTTTCTCTCCCTCTCTCTCTCTCTTACTTTCTCTCCATCTCTCTCTCTCTTACTTTCTCTCCCTCTCTCTCTCTCTTACTTTCTCTCCATCTCTCTCTCTTACTTTCTCTCCATCTCTCTCTCTCTTACTTTCTCTCCCTCTCTCTCTCTCTTACTTTCTCTCCATCTCTCTCTCTCTTACTTTCTCTCCCTCTCTCTCTCTTACTTTCTCTCCATCTCTCTCTCTATCTCTCTCTTACTTTCTCTCCATCTCTCTCTCTCTCTTACTTTCTCTCCATCTCTCTCTCTTTCTTACTTTCTCTCCATCTCTCTCTCTCTCTTACTTTCTCTCCATCTCTCACTTTCTCTATCTATCTCTTACTCTCTCTCCATCTCGCCATCTCTCTCTCTCTCTCTCCATCTCTCTCTCTTCTTCCTAATGAGAGGCCACAAGCTAATTGAAAGAATCGATTGCTGTTTTCTAAACCTGAACTCTTTTAGAGATAATCACAGGGGAGTTTCTCTCTCTCTCTCTCTCTCTCTCTCTCTCTCTCTCTCGCTCCCTCTCTCTCTCTCTCTCTCTCTCTCACTCTCTCTCTCTCTCTCCCTTGCAGTCACAACACTAAGACGACATCATGGTTAGATCCACGGCTTGCGAAGAAAGCTAAACCACCAGAGGAGTGCAACGAAGATGGTGAGTCTGTCTTTCAATCTTCCTTCCTTCCTTCCTCATTTCATCTGTTTGTTTTTCTTTCCTTCTTTCCTTCATCCATATCTACCTGTCTTTCTTACTTTCTTTGGTTCTTTTCCCTCCACTTATTTCCTTCTTCCTTCCTTCCTCTATTTCATCCCTCCTTCTTATTTCATCCCTCCTTCTTATTTGATCTATTTATTTCTCCTTCCTTCCCTCTTTACTTCATCTGTTTCTTTCTTTCTTTCTCGTTGAAGTTGCGTATATCAGGTCGGTGTTGTTCCGTCCACTTTATCACTGACGGGAAAGTGGGAAGCGTAGAATATACACGCAAAGCCTTTCTGCAAACCGATCAAACGCGACTGCTTTCTCTCTAAAGCTTCGTTTCGCAACAGGAAATGACATCATCGTGGAAAGCGATCCATCTCACATTGTCTCGTGTGTATAAATGCCACCTTGCACGTGTACATAACAATATTATGATCCCCTGTTCGAATCCACTGTGTGTGTGTGTGTGTGTGTGTGTGTGTGTGTGTGTGTGTGTGTGTGTGTGCCGTCTGTTAGCTCAGAGTTTTGCTTAGCGAGTAGTTTTTGGATGGAGTTTCCTGACAGCTCTAGTGACAGCTCTGCATCACAACACTTTTCTCTCTCTCTCTCTCTCTCGCCTCTGCACCCCCCCGTCGCGCCACATCTGACCCCCCCTCCCCTGCGTTTCTCTTGGTTTCATCATCCTGCTGAAGTTCGGGATTCTGCTGACGGACGGCGGGGATGAGAAACACTCAGCGTTTAAGTCAGTACGGACGAGTTCATAAAGTCACAAACTTCCGTCAAGCGAAAAACGTGCATTCACGCTAATTGGTAGTCTGACCGTAAGGTCTGTTAGCTGGAAAATCTCATGAATATACATGATTATGCAAATGTTAGGAACTCCCCCATACCCTCCTACCCGCCCTCGCACAAAGCCTTTATTGCTAACACGTGCTACGTTCGAACGTTGTTACGGTAACTTCTAGCTATCTCACGTGCGTACAAGCAGAATCAGAGTCTCGATTCGCATCCTTACATTTCATCACTGATTTAATGTTACCGTGACAACCGCTATCCGTTCGTAACTACAAGTAGCCACGTTAGCTTAAGCAAGTTCTGCGGGTACATTTCCCGAACGCTGTGTCGTCCATCATCCTGTAATGTTTATATTGGATATAGTTGGTTTAAATGGGATGTTTGTTTACTTAATGTGCTAACACGTAGCTCCATCGCCGGAGGACGTTTCGATACGGAACCTCTGAGAAAGTTTGCTTTAAGTGAACGTTTTTGACAGCTGTCAGTCACGTTCGTGTTGATATTTGTGTTAGCAGGTTTGTGTTAGCCGGGTTAAAACGTGGCAGCTGAGACACGTAGTTAGAAAGAACGCGAACAAGGGTCACGCACTCTAAGAGAGTATCTGATGACGCCGAAGAGCCAGAACGCGACGCGTGTCGGTTTTCCTCCTCGGCTGAAACGCTGCTCAGGGAGACAGGAAGGATGTGGTTACTAAAGTAGCTAATCCTGAAGGAAACACGGTGGAGCGTCCTCTTCTCTCCCGCGGCTTGAAAGGTCAAGGATTTTACCGAGCGCGTGTGAAATGAAGGATTAATTCAGATAAGCTACTGATAATTGGCTCGGACTTTCTTCACCCTGGACTTTCGACTTTCTGGGTTTATTTAAAATGTTAACATGTGCTACTTTTCTTTCTTCACGCTAATGGGTAAGAGAGAGAGAGAGACAGAGTGTGTGTGTGTGTGTGTGTGTGTGTGTGTGTGTGTGTGTGTGTGTGTGTGTGTGTGTGTGTGTGTGTGTGTGTGAGAGCGGAAATCAGACAGCGTGAAAGAGCCCTCAGTTCAGCCCGAGAGGCTTCTGTCCGGGGTTGCTATGGTGATGGTTTCCGGGGCCGCAGGAATACAAAGCGTATGTATGTGTGCTTGTGTGTGTGTGTGTGTGTGTGTGTGTGTGTGTGTACTGTACACACACACACACACACACACACACACACAAATATAATAAAATGCTCAGACAGCAGCTGAAACACTCAGCAGACCCATCTATGCACTGTCCTAGTGGGAGTGGTCTAATATTCTAATGACCATGCTTGATTGACAGCCTTCTGGCTGAGACTCCTCCTATAATGTCACTTGAGCAGCTAAATCAGGATCCGTGTAACACTCATAGGTTGGAATTACTTGTTAGTTTAGCTTTCACTGACTAGTTTAGCTTTCACCAATTAGATTAGCTTTCACCAATTAGATTAGCTTTCACCAATTAGATTAGCTTTCACTAATTAGATTAGCTTTCACTCACTAATTTAGCTTTAACTCGCTAGATTAGCTTTCACCAATTAGATTAGCTTTAACTCGCTAGATTAGCTTTCACTCAGTAGATTAGCTTTAACTCACTAGATTAGCTTTAACTCAGTAGTTTAGCTTTCACTCACTAGTTTAGCTTTCACTAATTAGATTAGCTTTCACTCACTAGATTAGTTTTCACTCACTAGATTAGCTTTAACTAATTAGATTAGTTTATACTCACTAGATTAGCTTTCACTTGCTAGATTAGCTTTAACTAATTAAAATAGCTTTAACTCGCTAGATTAGATTTCACTCACTAAGTCAGCTTTAACTAATTAGATTAGCTTTCAGTAATTAGATTAACTAACACTCACTGGATTAGCTTTCACTAATTAGATTAGCTTTCACTCATTAGTTAACGTTCCTTCTCTCTCTCTCCTTTCTTTTTTTCTTTTTTTTCCTTTCTTTTAATTCCTCCCTTATTTTTTTATGTAACCTTCACTGCCGGTTCCTGTTCTCCGGTTCTCCTGTTCTCCGGTTCTCCTGTTCTCCTGTTCTCCTATTCTCCGGTTCTCCTGTTCTCCGGTTCTCCTGTTCTCCTATTCTCCGGTTCTCCTGTTCTCCGGTTCTCCTGTTCTCCGGGCTGATTGCTGATTGCTGTGTGTTTTTCAGAGCTTCCGTACGGCTGGGAGAAGATCGATGATCCAGTTTATGGCAGTTACTATGTGGAGTAAGTTTCTGTTTCTCTTTATAAATCTTCAGCACATTGTTCACTGAAAAATAAAAATCCAGTGGATCAGTAAACATGACACGAACAAATCAAAAAGAAAAAGATTAGAATCACTCCAGCGCTTTAAGTTCTGTACTCGGTTCATTCAGGTAAATATGCGGCCAAAACCCGAAGCGTTTATTTTAATGACTTTACTGGATTAAATCTGAGATTATTTTGCGAGTGCTCACAAAACTAGAAAAAAAATGTTTACTGATTGCATGCTAATGTGGGGGCGTGGCTTTTGACCCCGATTTGCATATGAGCTTGCAGAACTTTAAGGTGATGTAATGGTGAGCGTTATGGATGGGCTGCTTTTGTTTTGTTTCAGCTTTAAGGCGTAAGGCTGTTGGTTGTGAAATGTTCTGACACAACGGGTGTTTTGTAAAGTTCTCCTGCTTCACCCTCTCCGCGTTTCTCTGTAAGCGCGCTAGTCAGTTCAGTGGTGCTGGGTTCTGCCAGTTCTGGCTCTGTCAAGCGTTTTACTTCTGTATCCGTCATGATCAATGATGTATGAAAGCATTTACTCGCTCTTGCATGAAATACATCAGTCAAATTTACTTAAAGAACAAAAGGTTGAAGTGTTTTATTGACTTGTTTTTGTTAAAGAAAGTGTTGATGGTGTTTTGGTAGCAAATTTTATTACTTATGGTGTTTGTGGGTAAGTGTTGGTGTCTGCTGAGGTTGGCGTTGGGTGGAAGGTCAGTTTTGGTGTTTCAAGTTCAGTGCTGCTGTTTGAAGGTGAGTGTTGGGGTTTGGAGGTGAATGTTGGTGTTTGAAGGTGAGTGTTGGTGTTTGAAGGTGAGTGTCGGTGTTTGAAGGTGAGTGTCGGTGTTTGAAGGTGAGTGTCGGTGTTTGAAGGTGAGTGTTGGTGTTTGGAGGTGAGTGTTGGTGTTTGGAGGTGAGTGTCGGTGTTTGGAGGTGAGTGTTGGTGTTTGAAGGTGAATGTTGGGGTTTGGAGGTGAATGTTGGGGTTTGGAGGTGAGTGTTGGTGTTTGAAGGTGAGTGTTGGTGTTTGGAGGTGAGTGTCGGTGTTTGGAGGTGAGTGTCGGTGTTTGAAGGTGAATGTTGGTGTTTGGAGGTGAGTGTTGTTGTTTGAAGGTGAGTGTCGGTGTTTGAAGGTGAGTGTTGGTGTTTGAAGGTGAGTGTTTGAAGGTGAGTGTCGGTGTTTGGAGGTGAGTGTCGGTGTTTGGAGGTGAGTGTCGGTGTTTGGAGGTGAGTGTCGGTGTTTGAAGGTGAGTGTCGGTGTTTGGAGGTGAGTGTCGGTGTTTGGAGGTGAGTGTCGGTGTTTGGAGGTGAATGTTGGTGTTTGAAGGTGAGTGTTTGAAGGTGAATGTTGGTGTTTGGAGGTGAGTGTTGGTGTTTGAAGGTGAGTGTCGGTGTTTGGAGGTGAGTGTCGGTGTTTGAAGGTGAGTGTTGGTGTTTGAAGGTGAGTGTTTGAAGGTGAGTGTTTGAAGGTGAGTGTTTGGAGGTGAGTGTTTGGAGGTGAATGTTGGTGTTTGGAGGTGAGTGTTGGTGTTTGAAGGTGAGTGTCGGTGTTTGGAGGTGAGTGTCGGTGTTTGAAGGTGAGTGTTGGTGTTTGAAGGTGAGTGTTTGAAGGTGAGTGTTTGAAGGTGAGTGTTTGGAGGTGAGTGTTTGGAGGTGAATGTTGGTGTTTGAAGGTGAATGTCGGTGTTTGGAGGTGAGTGTCGGTGTTTGGAGGTGAATGTTAGTGTTTGAAGGTGAGTGTCGGTGTTTGAAGGTGAATGTTGGGGTTTGGAGGTGAGTGTTGGTGTTTGAAGGTGAGTGTTGGTGTTTGGAGGTGAGTGTCGGTGTTTGGAGGTGAGTGTCGGTGTTTGAAGGTGAGTGTCGGTGTTTGGAGGTGAGTGTCGGTGTTTGGAGGTGAGTGTCGGTGTTTGGAGGTGAGTGTCGGTGTTTGAAGGTGAGTGTCGGTGTTTGGAGGTGAGTGTCGGTGTTTGGAGGTGAGTGTCGGTGTTTGGAGGTGAGTGTTGGTGTTTGGAGGTGAATGTTGGTGTTTGAAGGTGAGTGTTTGAAGGTGAATGTTGGTGTTTGAAGGTGAGTGTTTGAAGGTGAATGTTGGTGTTTGAAGGTGAGTGTTTGAAGGTGAGTGTTTGAAGGTGAATGTTGGTGTTTGAAGGTGAGTGTTTGGAGGTGAGTGTCGGTGTTTGGAGGTGAGTGTCGGTGTTTGGAGGTGAGTGTTGGTGTTTGGAGGTGAATGTTGGTGTTTGAAGGTGAGTGTTTGAAGGTGAATGTTGGTGTTTGAAGGTGAGTGTTTGAAGGTGAATGTTGGTGTTTGAAGGTGAGTGTTTGAAGGTGAGTGTTTGAAGGTGAGTGTTTGGAGGTGAGTGTTTAGAGGTGAATGTTGGTGTTTGAAGGTGAGTGTCGGTGTTTGGAGGTGAGTGTCGGTGTTTGAAGGTGAGTGTTGGTGTTTGAAGGTGAGTGTTTGGAGGTGAGTGTTTAGAGGTGAGTGTTTGGAGGTGAGTGTCGGTGTTTGAAGGTGAGTGTGGGTGTTTGAAGGTGAGTGTGGGTGTTTGAAGGTGAGTGTCAGTGTTTGAAGGTGAATGTCAGGGTTTGAAGGTGAGTGTTAGTGTTTGGAGGTGAGTGTTTGGAGGTGAGTGTCGGTGTTTGGAGGTGAGTGTCGGTGTTTGAAGGTGAGTGTCGGTGTTTGAAGGTGAATGTCAGGGTTTGAAGGTGAGTGTCGGTGTTTGGAGGTGAGTGTTGGGGTTTGAAGGTGAGTGTTAGTGTTTGAAGGTGAGTGTTTGAAGGTGAGTGTTGGTGTTTGAAGGTGAGTGTTTGGAGGTGAGTGTTGGTGTTTGAAGGTGAGTGTCGGTGTTTGAAGGTGAGTGTTTGAAGGTGAGTGTCGGTGTTTGGAGGTGAGTGTCGGTGTTTGGAGGTGAGTGTTTGAATGTGAGTGTTTGGAGGTGAGTGTTTGGAGGTGAGTGTCGGTGTTTGGAGGTGAGTGTTAGTGTTTGGAGGTGAGTGTTGGGGTTTGAAGGTGAATGTCGGTGTTTGAAGGTGAATGTCGGGGTTTGAAGGTGAGTGTCGGTGTTTGAAGGTGAATGTCGGTGCTTGAAGCTGAATGCTGGTGTTTGTTGTGGTAAATGTGAGTCTTTGAGAGTGTATTAGGTTTTTATAAAAAAATAACCTTCAGATTTCACCATTAGTGGGTTTTTGTACTGTCTTTTTCCTGTGCTGAGATGATGTGTGGGAGTCTGAGAGAACTCCATCTGCTCTGAAATCCTGTAATATACTGTAAATTTCTGTCCTGCAACCATAACACGCATGAATCTGTTTATTAGGTAACAGAGTGCGCACGAGAAAAATCCATTCTATATGTAATAATCTTCCTCACGTCTAACTTCAGTCACAGCTCCAGTCTGCTCTCAGACTGAGAACAGCGATGGAGCCTGCCAACAACTTCTCCTCTGGTTCATTTTCACTCAGCTTCCTGGCACAGTGTCAGCCCTAATGTCTCAGAGAGGAACTCGGAGGCCAATCTGATCTGGAGCAGCATTTCGATTTTAGGGTCGTGGTGTTTGGTAGGGAGTGGTGGTGTTTGATGGTGAGTCTTGATTTTTGTTAATGATGATGTGTATTTGGGAGTGCTGGTTCTGTTCAGTATGTTGTCGGGTGGAAACTGTTGGTGTTTGTTAATGATGGTGTTTGGTGTTGGGTGTTGATGTTCGATGGTGGGTGCTGGTGTTTGTTAATGACGGTGTTTGGTGGGAGGTGTCAAATGGGATTGTTAGTGAATGACGGTGTTTGGAGGTGGCTATTGGTGTTTGTTAATGACGGTGTTTGGTGGGAGGTGTCAAATGTGATTGTTAGTGAATGACGGTGTTTGGAGGTGGCTATTGGTGTTTGTTAATGACGGTGTTTGGTGGGAGGTGTCAAATGGGATTGTTAGTGAATGACGGTGTTTGGAGGTGGCTATTGGTGTTTGTTAATGACGGTGTTTGGTGTTGGGTGTTGATGTTCGATGGTGGGTGCTGGTGTTTGTTAATGACGGTGTTTGGTGTTGGGTGTTGATGTTCGATGGTGGGTGCTGGTGTTTGTTAATGACGGTGTTTGGTGGGAGGTGTCAAATGTGATTGTTAGTGAATGACGGTGTTTGGAGGTGGCTATTGGTCTTTGTTAATGACGGTGTTTGGTGGGAGGTGTCAAATGTGATTGTTAGTGAATGACGGTGTTTGGAGGTGGCTATTGGTGTTTGTTAATGACGGTGTTTGGTGTTGGGTGTTGATGTTCGATGGTGGGTGCTGGTGTTTGTTAATGACGGTGTTTGGTGTTGGGTGTTGATGTTCGATGGTGGGTGCTGGTGTTTGTTAATGACGGTGTTTGGTGGGAGGTGTCAAATGGGATTGTTAGTGAATGACGGTGTTTGGAGGTGGCTATTGGTGTTTGTTAATGACGGTGTTTGGTGGGAGGTGTCAAATGGGATTGTTAGTGAATGACGGTGTTTGGAGGTGGCTATTGGTGTTTGTTAATGACGGTGTTTGGTGTTGGGTGTTGATGTTCGATGGTGGGTGCTGGTGTTTGTTAATGACGGTGTTTGGTGGGAGGTGTCAAATGTGATTGTTAGTGAATGACGGTGTTTGGAGGTGGCTATTGGTCTTTGTTAATGACGGTGTTTGGTGTTGGGTGTTGATGTTCGATGGTGGGTGCTGGTGTTTGTTAATGACGGTGATTGGTGGGAGGTGTCAAATGTGATTGTTAGTGAATGACGGTGTTTGGAGGTGGCTATTGGTGTTTGTTAATGACGGTGTTTGGAGGTGGCTATTGGTGTTTGTTAATGACGGTGTTTGGTGTTGGGTGTTGATGTTCGATGGTGGGTGCTGGTGTTTGTTAATGACGGTGTTTGGTGTTGGGTGTTGATGTTCGATGGTGGGTGCTGGTGTTTGTTAATGACGGTGATTGGTGGGAGGTGTCAAATGTGATTGTTAGTGAATGACGGTGTTTGGAGGTGGCTATTGGTGTTTGTTAATGACGGTGTTTGGAGGTGGTTGTTGTTATTTCATGGTTTTTTAGTGATGAACGTTGGTGTTTGTTAATTTTGTTCCTTAGTAGTGAATGTGGGTGTGTGTTAATGGCAGTGTTTGGTGATGGCTTTTGCATGTTGTTAATTTTACCGTTCGGTGGTGATTGCTGTTGTTATTGAATGGTGGGGTTGGTGCTAGTTCTTGTGTTTCTTGGTGGATGCTGGCGTTTGTGAACTACAGTGTTTAGTGTTGAATGTCGGTGTCGTGTGTTAATGATGGTGTTTGTTGGGGCTGTTGCTTAGTATTAATTGTAGTGTTCGTTGATGAATGTCAGTGTACGTTGATGATAATATTTGGTGGGGGGTGTTGCTGTTTGGTGACCCTTTGAAAACTGGAAGTAAACAGGAGGGTTCTATGATGGATAGAGAGCCGTGGTCCGATTGTTCTGTCCTTACTCAGGGTTCTGTCATGTTTAATGAGGAACTAATCTCTCCCTATGCTTTTTTCCTACCTGAAGTTGATCGTCGCTACTGTAATTGGACGCCGCTGCACGTACGTGTCAGAGGCGCGTAACCCATTAGAATCCATCAAAAGGTCATCAGAAGACATTTAATTAGTCAAATGGCACATTAGGCGAGGCTCTGTGTTGGGTTTGTGCTCTGATCTGAGGTCATTCATCAAATTTATATGATGATGTAAATCGATTAATTAGTGATTATGTGGAGGTCAGTGTGAGATTGGTCCAAATCTATTTTTCATTAATTGGTGCTTGGGTCATTAGATTCTTTTTTTTAGGGACTTGTGTCTTTTTCAGCAGTACAGATTGAGCTGTTCTCTTCTATCTGCCTCACAGTGCTTCCCCTCTTCTAATCTGCACAGGAAAATAAATATAGCCACCATTTTATGCCTTTCGGGAGTTTACTGGCTGCAGGTGGATTTACACGCCAGAACTCATCAATACCCAACCTGTCTCTGTGCCCCCCCCCGCCTCTTTCTCTCGTTCCCTCTCTCTCTCGTTCTCTCTCTCTCTTCTCTCTTCTCTCTCGTTATCTCTCTCTCTTGTTATCTCTCTCTCTCTTTCTCACTCACTCTCTCTCTCTTCTCTCTCTTTCTCTCTTTCTCTCTCTCTCTTCTCTCTCCCTCTCTCTCTCTTTCTCTCTTTCTCTCTCTCTTCTCTCTGTCTCTCATTCTCTTTTCTCTCTCTCTCTTTCTCACTTACTCTCTCTCTCTTCTCTCTCTCTCTCTTTCTCTCTTTCTCTCTCTCTTCTCTCTGTCTCTCATTCTCTTTTCTCTCTCTTTCTCACTTACTCTCTCTCTCTTCTCTCTCTCTTTCTCTCTTTCTCTCTCTCTCTTCTCTCTGTCTCTCATTCTCTTCTCTCTCTCTCTCTCTCTCTCTCTCTCTCTCTCTCTCAGTCATATAAACAGGAGGACTCAGTTTGAGAACCCGGTTCTAGAGGCTAAGAGGAGACTGCAGATGCAAAGCCAAGGCCTTTCCTCGCTTCCACTGCCTGCTCTATACAGAGGTACACACACACACACACACACACACTGGTACATTACTCTCCACTACACACACACACACACACACACACACACACACTGGTACATTACTCTCCACTACACACACACACACACACACACACACACTGTTACATTACTCTCCACTACACACACACACACACACACACACACACACACACACACTGTTACATTACTCTCCACTACACACACACACACACACACACACACACACACACACACACACACTGTTACATTACTCTCCACTACACACACACACACACACACACACACACACTGTTACATTACTCTCCACTACACACACACACACACACACAGACTGTTACATTACTCTCCACTACACACACACACACACACACACACACACACATTGCTTACATTACACACACGTACATTACACTGCTCTCCACTTTACACACTATTCACTACATACGCCACATGATTGCTCTCATCATTCATCGTCACTGTGGAATGTGAACTGCAAGCCTAGTCCCTGTGTAGTCTGTATGCTCAGGACTGTGGTTTTGGAGACATCATCTTCATGAACACTTCAGTAAACGGTATTTAGTGAATAGGTGTGTTTAGCTTCCTCCTGGTTAATCCTGCACTTCCACTTCCTGGATGATCTGAGCGTGTTCTCTCCATTTGAAGCAGTGGATGAGGGCGTGTCCTTCGCCACTCTACCCCGGGCGAGGCTGGCGTATGCGGGCCCGGCTCCCGAGCGCTCTCACAGCCTCACTGACCTGCCCGAGACCCCCCTGAGCCGGCCCGGAGCGTTCGCACCGCACGGTACGTCCTCATCATAGCGCCCCCTGCTGCGCTGGAGGAATGCGTGCCTGCTGCAGGAGCCGAGATGCTTCCTAGTTCCCTGATTCGCTCGGCCTGGCTTTTTCCACAACGCCCTTCAGTTCCTCTTAGTGACTTGGATTTGCTTTCACCATTTAATTTATGCCTGGGTTATTATTTTGATTATTCTGTCATCTTCTGCACAAATTTTCTCCAATTTTGTTTCGGGGGTGTAAATTATCGTGAGTATTTGAAGGTCCAGACAGCGGTGTCATATTTTAAAGGGCCAGTTGACTGACTGATACCAGGCCCCGCCCACACTCGGTTACTATTGCTATGTAGGTGAAGATTATTATCTTAAAAAATGGAAGTCAAATTGCCGCTACGTCATACAGAGTGTTAGAACAGTCAGATCTGGAGATCCAGAACATTTTGGGGTAGAGCGTCACAGCCAGGCCTTCATTCCATCTCAAACAACAAATGCTACTGCTGTTAGCTTGAGCTGGGCTAGTTAACTTCAATGTGTGACAATACTATACTATTAAAGGTTCTTTAATCTACTCAACCTATTACACCAGCTTTACATGAACCCTGGTTTAAATTCAGAACCGTTTTGTTGTCGTCGTTGTTGTTGTTGTTTTTAATGTTTTAGCAAATATAACCCGATATCCTAATAGCATGCTAATATTTAGTACATAAGCTAACCTTAGCTGCATGTGGGTGGTCACACGTTACCACGAATACAAATTCAAAGTGTTAAATAGATAAAAAAAATGTATGATTATTTTAAACAGGTCAAACGCGTTATGGTACAAAGAGGTTTTTAATACACTGAGCTTTTCCATCAGCGTTAAAAATCACACACAGCGGTGTCGGGGTGTGTTAGATTAGACTTAAAACTGTTGTTTGTGCAGAAAATGACTGAATCTTCCCTTTTCCCGATCCGCATGTGCCCTTTGCGCTCTGAATATTTTTATTTTCTCGGCCCTGAATGAAAGCATGGACTTGGAGACAGATCCAGGAAGAGACACGGGAATGAAAAACCTGCTAATTACATTAGGTGAGGATGTAATGGAGCAGTGAAAGGTCTGTGCTGAGCAGCATCATGCCCTTCCGTGGGTTTTCTCTGCGTTACGGCCCGGGTTTGATCCGGTGAACAGGGGGAGAACGTTGTTGTGCACTTTTCTTGCTTCAGTTATGAGTGTCTTCAGAGCAATGAGGTAGAAATTCAGGCAGCGAGACTCATACTGGAGCAACAAGATTCGCGATCCATCACAGCTGAGCGTGTGTGTGTGTGTGTGTGTGTGTGTGTGTGTGTGTGTTCGCGCTGCTTTATTTGTGTTCTTTAAGTGCAACTCTTCGGAGTCATGATGTTGCTCTGGATGGAAGCGTTTGATTATGATTTTTGTTGGTGTGTGTGTGTGTGTGTGTGTGTGGGAGTAGGTATAGAGAAGTCCCTGTTCACGCGAGACCCCACACAGCTGAAGGGCAGGTTCCTCTCGACGACGCTACAGAAAAGCACCATGGGATTCGGCTTTACGATCATCGGCGGAGATGAGCCGGACGAGTTCCTGCAGGTGAAGAGCGTGATTCCAGACGGTCCTGCTGCACAGGATGGCAAGATGGCCACAGGTATGCATACGCGCGCACACACACACACACACACATGCGCACGTTGGTTTACACACACACACGCGCGCTGGTTTACGCACACACAAGTCTTATTATCTTCCAGCATCCCGGTTTTGCCGTGTTCCAGGTGTCTCTCGGTCATACAAGGCGGAGCTTTTGAGCTGTCAATCATATGACATCAGCAGTTTACCTGGCCCTTGTTTTTAATGAGAGAAAATAGCTAAGCCTCCTTCATAGTGCTTTTGACAAACTATAAAGGACAGAAATCACGCTCAGAGGTAATTTATTTTGGTTATATTTAAACAAACACATGAATCAATAATACTAGAAGCGAGATAAGTTTCTGTTTTAAATCCCACGATCGTATGGGCTGCGTATTTTAACACAGATGTGCACGGCCTGAGCTTAGCCAGCTTGCGAGTGTAAAATACACCAGCACATGCTGAGTGTAAAAAGCCCAACACACACACACACACACACACTTTTTGGCTCTCGTAGTTCATCGTCAGCTCTGGCTGTAAGTCCAGTCTGGTCTCTCGTCGTGTTTCTGTTTGTTTGCACCTGCAGTAGCTGCCTAATGAGCTGTTTAGGTGCATCATGGGAAAGCTGATAGAGAGAGAGAGCGAGCGAGAGAGAGAGCGAGCGAGAGCGGCCAACCTGCAGCGCTGGCTTTCGTCCCTGTGTGTGACAGTCGGCTCTATACGTCTCTTTCAGATCTCTGAGATCTGGCAAGCTCGCATTTCCGACGAGGTTTACCAGCTCATCTTCGTCGTTCCCGGTCGAACGTTGGAGCAGAAGCGCACCTTTTATATTATTTAAGAATTAGGCGTTATGAAACGGAGGCGATTATTTCAACTGGATTAAATGAATTGCTTCAAATCTGACTGGAATAACTGATGGAATAATTTAACAGCAGCACTGGCTTAAGCACCGTGCCCGTCGTTGTGTGCTCACGTTATCTGTTTTAATCGCTCTTATTGTCTGTGTAATCACTGCATCCGTGAGGTGTCCTAATGGGCGTGGCTTAATATTCTAATGAGCAGCTTGATTGACAGCCCTGTGTCCAGTATAATACTATAACACTTTAGTATTGTATATTAAACGTTCAACAAAACTGAAAGAAAAGAACTATTGTTAAAGCAGTAGTTGAACTGTCCTGGTGGGCGTGGCCTACTGCTGAGCACAGTGCTGGTGCCAGGGTGTTTGTATAATGTTCAGGGTGGTGTTTGGACCATGTCCAGCATGGTGCTGAGGTGTTTGTACAATGCCCAGTGTGGTGTTTACACATTCGGTGCTCCAAATGTCAGTTTGGCTTTATGTAAACACACATGACAGGATGCAGGAGAGATGATGGATGATATTAGAGCTAAATTACACAGGAAGTTGAACGTGTGCATCTCACACTCCGCAGATCATGTTTAACCAGTGAAATTAGCTCTGTCAGCACTGGGATTAACAGACACAGTGATTAATGAGGGTATTTAGTGTATTTAGTTGCTGTGCTGTCACTGTAACTGTAGTAATCATAAACACAGTGTGTTGCAGTATTATAAACACAGCTTGGTTTCCATTTAAACAAATAGCCGGTTAACGTTTAGGAGTGGAATTCAACGTCTCCTTCACTGGGACCGACATGTACGGAGGCCACGCCTCCTTCACTAAGACTGACAGATACAGATGCCACACCTCCTACACTGAGAATGACATACCTCATACCTCAAACGGTCATGCCTCCTTCAGAGAGACCGACGGTCACAGAAGCCACGCCTCCTTCAATGGGAGTGATAGAGGACACGCCTCCTACACGGAGACTCACAAACACATAGGTCACACCTCCTTCACTGGGAGTGACAGATATCACGACCACATCCCCTTCACTTGGACTGACAGTCTCAAAGGCCACACCCCCTTCACTGGGACTGACAGTCTCAAAGGCCACACCCCCTTCACTGGGACTGACAGTCTCAAAGGCCACACCCCCTTCACTGGGACTGACAGACTCAAAGGCCACACCCCCTTCACTGGGACTGACAGTCTCAAAGGCCACACCCCCTTCACTGGGACTGGCAGTCTCAAAGGCCACACCCCCTTCACTGGGACTGACAGTCTCAAAGGCCACACCCCCTTCACTGGGACTGACAGTCTCAAAGGCCACACCCCCTTCACTGGGACTGACAGTCTCAAAGGCCACACCCCCTTCACTGGGACTGACAGTCTCAAAGGCCACACCCCCTTCACTGGGACTGACAGACTCAAAGGCCACACCCCCTTCACTGGGACTGACAGACTCAAAGGCCACACCCCCTTCACTGGGACTGACAGTCTCAAAGGCCACACCCCCTTCACTGGGACTGACAGTCTCAAAGGCCACACCCCCTTCACTGGGACTGACAGACTCAAAGGCCACACCCCCTTCACTGGGACTGACAGTCTCAAAGGCCACACCCCCTTCACTGGGACTGACAGTCTCAAAGGCCACACCCCCTTCACTGGGACTGACAGTCTCAAAGGCCACACCCCCTTCACTGGGACTGACACAGGAAAATAAAGGTTTCATATGAATAAATTAATAACGTTTCACTATTATTTGTTTTGTATTAAAGTGGAACATACCAAGTTACAGTGGAAAAGGGGGTGAGGTCATTTCTAGCTCCTAAACTATTTGACAGTTTGGTTTGGGGGGGGCGGGGGCGTGGGGGGATGGGGAGTTTCCAGAGGCTGAAAGGGAACAGGGAGGTTGTTTAGATGTCATTTGTTTTCCATGATGGTGTGATGTTATTGATCAAGCCACCAGGGCTCGAAGGCAAATGCCGATCATGTTTAACGAGACTAATTAAAATTCCCGAACATCACACAACAGCCGTGAGGGGTGAGTCTCGTCGATGGAAGTGTTCCATGTTGCATTAAATCTCACACTCTCTGCTCTGAGGGCAGGCTGCTGAATCCTCCTCTCTGCTTCCTGCTGTTTTACATAATAATGGACAATCTAATCTCAAAATTCGGTGAGGGACACTTAAGCTTCAGTCTTTATTCTAGTCTTTGTACGAGTCCCTGTTAATTAGCTGTAATTATAGAAATAATATAAGCTGAGATGTTAAATGATAAGGTAATATTCAAATGATATGAATGTTCTTCTTGTGTTCTTAGGCGATGTGATCGTCTACATAAATGAGGTGTGTGTACTTGGTACGACTCACGCAGACGTGGTGAAGTTATTCCAGTCGGTGCCCATCGGGCAGAGCGTGACCCTGGCGCTTTGTCGAGGATACCCGTTACCCTACGATGCTGAGGATTCAGGAAACACCTTGATCTCACCTCTTGGTCTCATAGGAGACCGCCCCCTGCTGCTTAACGGCCGCAACTGCACCACGTATGACACATATATGGAGTACTTAAGCCGCACCGCGCACTTCCTGGACGACGGCGTCTCGTTGGCGTCGTCAGGGACGGAGCTGATCGCCGTCACCATTGTGAAGGGGCCGGATGGGTTTGGCTTCACCGTAGCGGACAGCGATGGAGGTCAGAGGGTGAAGCAGGTGCTAGAGCCTCAGCGCTGCCCAGGTCTGTGCGAAGGAGACCTGATCGTGGAGATCAACCAGCGGCCGGCCCTCACGCTTTCTCACACACGGGTGGTGGAATTGCTGAAGGAGTGTGCGGTCGGAGCCGAGGCCACCCTGCTGGTACAGAGGGAGCGAGGTAAGGGAAAAGTGCTGAACTCGAGAAGTCTCGTGTTCGATTTTGCCGTCTCGAAGCTCACCCTGCTGCTAAAGCTTGTCTTACTGTCTTTCGATCAGAATGCTGAATATATCAGAGCGTTCGCTGCACGCATGCCAATGGGTGCTTGTTGTGAAGTTATCCTGCTTCCAAAAAAATCATGCTTGATTGGTCAGCCCTGGTGGCTCCTGATAATTTGCTGAGTCATACCGTCTGAAAGCCTCAGGTTGTGTTTCAGACATGGCCGCTGTTTAGTATTCCCTAAACGTCACAGTGCTGTGATTAGCAGAGGCACATAGCCTGTAAAAATAGCTACTGACGCGCACGGGTCATTTTGACGATGTATTAATATCCTCCAGCTTTATTTCCTCAGTGGGACTCTTTCACAGCAAGTAGACTTGCCTTATAATACTCTAAAGAGATATGCTGCGGTTACAAGCCGCTATCTGTAATTCAAAGATGTCCCCATGTCCAAAGTACAATGTCTACTGTAGATAAAATCGTAAAGATGTTTTATTTCAGTGACGTTCACTTAATTACTTTTACAACCGTTAAGTAAGTGCTTCAAAAACTTAAATGTATAAATGACTGCAATTACTCTTGATTAGTCCCAGTATTTATGACCCTCACTCTTTTTCAGTCCCAGTCTTAAGGGCTTTAACTCTTGATTAGTACAACTACTTAGGATGTTAAATCCCAGTCTTTAGAGCTCTTAGATAGTCCTGGTCGTTACGGTTCTAATGATTGGTTATATCCTGCCATCAAGGCTCCAGTCTTTTTAACACTTGGTTAGTAGTATCTCTTGAGCTCTTATACTTGTTTAGTCTCAATCTTTAAAGATTTAACCCTCGGTTAGTCCTAGTCCTCCAGGCTCCAAGTGTTGTTTAATCCTTGCCCACTCCAGTGTTTTAGAGATCTGACTCTTGGATAGTGCTAATTTTTAAGCATTATTTCAATCATCTGCCAAGTATTTATGGTTCCAGATCTTGATTCCATTTATGGTTCCCAGTTTTAATTCTCAGTAAGTCCTAGTCTTTCAATTTGAACTTTTATTTAGTCCCAGATTTTAATGGTTTAATTCTTGGCCAGTCCCAGTTTTTAGGGCTTTACGTCTTATTCAAATTGATGGTAAGTCTTTAGGTTTCTGGTTGCTTGTTAGTCCTATTCTCATGGACTCTAATTCCTGGTCGGTCCCAGTCTGAAGAGCTTTAACTCTTGATTAGTCAAAGTCTTTAGAGGGCATACTATTGGTTAGTCCGAGTCTTTACGGTTCTACCTTTGGGTTATATCCAGTTGGTAAGGTTCTTATATTGCTGTAGTGCCTATAATCAGAGCTTAAATGATAGCTGCACACATTTCGAGTTGAACCCTGTTTCTCAGGCTCTAATTCTTGGTTAGTCCCAATCTTTAGAGTTCTAACTGTTATTTCCAGTCAATAAGGCACTGACTCTTGGTTAAACCCCTTTGTTTAGTCTCATTTTTGCCTATTTCAGGCCTTTAGAGCTTTAACTCTTGATTAGAGCTTTAACTTTTGATTGATTAGTCCCACTCTTTAGGGGTGTAGGTCTTTTTGAGATTTTTGGTCCCAGTATTTAAGGTTACAGCTCATGACTTGTCCCAGTCTTTAAGGTTGTAATGCTTGGTTAGACCAAGTCTATACCGTTCTTATTCCCAGTCTATAAGTTTATACCTCTTGGTACTGTAAGACCAAGGATCTAACTCTTCTAACTCCTTGTCTGGCTTTTAATTTCGAACTGTCTTAGTTCTAGTTAGTCCCATTCTGAAATATTCGTGGCCACTCCTGATGTTTAGGGCTCTAACTCTTGATTCATTTTAGGATTTAAGGTCCTAATCTGTGGCTAGTTCTGTTCTTTAGAGCACTGGCAGTCATTAGGTTCCAGTCATTAGGGCTCTGACACTTGGTTAGTATCTGTTTTTAGAGCTAAAACACTTGGTTAGTCCGAGTCATTAGGGCTCTGACACTTGGTTAGTCCCAGTAATTATGGCTCTAACACTTGGTTAGTCCCAGTAATTATGGCTCTAACACTGGTTAGTCCCAGTAATTATGGCTCTGACACTTGGTTAGTCCCAGTCTTTAGAGCTCTGACACTTGGTTAGTCCCAGTATTTAGAGCTCTGACTCTTGGTTAGTCCCAGTAATTATGGCTCTGACACTTGGTTAGTCCCAGTATTTAGAGCTCTGACTCTTGGTTAGTCCCAGTATTTAGAGCTCTGACTCTTGGTTAGTCCCAGTATTTAGAGCTCTGACTCTTGGTTAGTCCCAGTCGTTAGGGCTCGG
>NC_030434.2:25658181-25668181 GCF_001660625.3 Ictalurus punctatus
TCGTATTAAGAATTAAGAGGAAATATCTTGAATATGATCAAATTTCTCTTGATGAGACTTCTATAAAAACAAATGTACGATTATTATACACCGATTTCAGATTTACTTTATTTTTTGTTCTCGGATATTTTGTACCTTTACGTAGCCTTGAGAGGCCATGCATTATTATTACTATTATTATTATTATTGTTATTATTCATTTTATTATTATTATTATTATTATAATGCATGGCCGCTTAGGGCTTCCGTGAGAAAATGACCACCATTATCCGCTAAGACCATTTACAACTGAACCGTGTAGGAATTGACTTAAAAATGACATTTATTTATAAATTAAATAATATTAAAAATACTAATAACCACAATTTATTCACGTAAATGTATTTATTTTTAGTTTAATAACGAACCGCACACTATTCCTCATAGAACCCTACATTCTAAAGGATCCTGGACGGAACGGTTTCTTTGGGAACCGAAATTGGTTCTCATGTTCACACCCAGCAGTCCGATCGTTGAATCTGAATCGGAGTCAGATTGATTCTTTTGAATCAACTGATTCAGCTTGATTCGGTTTCTAACTACGTGTTAGGTCTGAGGTGAACGTAGGGTCGAAAGGTTCCCTGTAAAACGCCTTCACTCGTCCTCCGGAGGACGTGGCGCTTCTGCAGCGCTGCGGCGCTGTGCTTTGACTCTACAAAAAACAAACAAACAAACAGACATAACGACTCACTTCCTGCAAGTGAGTCGATTCAGAGTCGACTCGCTCGGAAGCGGACTGAGACCTCCTCGCTCAGACGCTCTAGGAGACGCCATCAGATTGCCGGAGTGTGTTCTCAGCTGTCGAAAGCCCCGCCCTGAGGCAGAGGACGCGCCAGACACGTTAAACACCGTGTACGTGAACGAGCTGTGCTTCGGGACACGGCCACAGTCATGGGTCACGTGTGATGTTACGGACACGTCACTGTGCTGAGGAAACACAAGACGGCCGACTCAGACGCAGCAGAGAACATAACGTTTTGTACGGGTTTATGGTAATTGCCTCGAGGCAGTCCAGCTTTAATAGTCCTGTTTTTTTTCTCAGGTTTTTAATCCAAGCCGCTTTGTAATTGGCACAGATATTACTCTCAGAGACGGGCATCCAGCCCGAGGACTCAGGCAGCGTCTTCCCTACTTAGATGAGTTGGCTAGATTTCGTGTGTGTGTGTGTGTGTGTGTGTGTGTGTGTGTGTGTGTGTGTGTGTGTGTGTGTGTGTGTGATTATTCACTTCACTACACCAGGACTCATTATGTTCTCGTACATTTTCTCACTCTGTGGTGGAACACTCCAGAAAGCCAATCAGCCGCAACCAGGTCACGTCTCAGCACCTGGCTCGGCCAATCAGAGCGCAAGTAGTGTGTGAGTGAATGTGTGTGTGTGTGTGAGAGCGAGAGAGAGAGAGAGATGCAGCAGATATGTGCATGTGTGTGTGTGTGTGTGTGTGTGTGTGTGTGTGTGTGTGTGTGTGTGTGTAACGCAGTGACATCACAGTGGGATTCAGGTCTCACTCGGATAATGAATCTGGGAGAAGCTGCTGATTTGGCGTTAAATGGATGTCAGATGTCCTGATTATACACACACTGTGTTTCAATTAGCACACACACACGCGCACACACACACACACACACACACACACACACACACTCACACACACACAGCAACAGAGTTGTCATGAGGGAGTGAGACAGAAAGAGAGAGCTGGAGAGAATTAGAGACATGGAGGGGTGGATGGACAGAGAGAGAGATGGAGACAGAGGGAGTATGAAAGACAGACAGAGGGAGAGAAGAGAAGGAGAGAGTCGGATGGAGTGAGGGACGGAGGAATTTAAAGAAAATGAAATAGACAGAGGGAGAGGCAGGTAACGATGGAGAAAAGGATGATGGGAGAGAGACGGATGAAAGAGGGTGTGAAAGGGCTGAATGGGAAAGCAAGGGACGGAGAGAGGAGAGAGATGGAGAAAGAGGGACTAGGAGAAGCAGACGGAGGGAGAGAACAAAACGAGGGTGAGACGGAAAGATACAGATGAAGAAAAAAGGAATCGGAGAGACAGGCCGACTGGGGGAGAGAGGGAAAGAGGGAGATAGAGTAAAGAAGAGAGGAAGAACGAAAGAGACAGAGAGAGAATTAAAGAGACGGAGGGAGAGAAAGATATCAATATGAAGATTACGGTAATGAGTTAGGGAGGGAGACGTGGAGAAAATGGGACAGAAAGTGGAAATAAAGGAAATAAAGAGAAAGTCTATTATTATTATTATTATTATTATTATTATTATTATTATTATTATTATTATTATTATGTATGCACACTGGTTAGCGTGACAGCTTGCTTATTAGGAACTCTTATCAGGAACTCTTTAAAGATTAAGGTGAAGAATTGTAGGTTAAACGGCGTGTCACTAACCTTCGTATGTTCTGCGAAAGCAGTGAGACGTGTGCTTTTAGTGAAACTCGTGTTAACTGCTGCACGTACAATATCACTAACCGCACTCGACAGCACCGTTTAAAAAACACAGAGCACTGGCGGTGTTTTGAAGCTTTAGCATGGCGGCGCCGCTGCAGCAGCGTGTGGAATACCGCGCAGCCCTACTGTTTCTGGGGTTCCTGGAGACATTCACTTAATGCCAGCCCGTCGCAGGAGTCACACGTGACGGCGTCTCGACTCCGTTTTGTTTCGTGGTGTCGTGCTGCACCATCAAAATCTACAGCTGCTCATTTCCTCCTCTCTTTACTCTGCAGTCTTTCATCCTGCTCATGTAGCAGTTCATCTCAGACGTTAAAGAGCGTAAGAGCCCGCTAGCTTGTTTCTCAGACAATAGCATGGCTCAGTGAAGCACTTAAACACTGTTTGCTTCGTTCTTTCCCGCGTCGCTGAGCTCCTGGCTTTTATTCTTTCTCTGTCTGTAGGTTTGTGGTGGAGGCTGTGTGCTGTGAAGAGGGTTTTCTTTGCAAAAGAAGAAGAGACAAAAAAGGGCAAGAGTGAGTGAGTGAGCGAGAGAGAGAGTGAGAGAGTGAGAGAGAGTGAGAGTGAGAGAGTGAGTGAGAGTGAGCGAGAGTGAGAGTGAGTGAGAGAGAGAGTGAGAGTGAGTGAGTGAGTGCGAGTGAGAGAGAGAGAGTGAGAGAGAGAGTGAGAGTGAGTGAGTGAGAGAGTGAGAGTGAGAGAGTGAGTGAGAGTGAGAGTGAGTGAGAGTGAGAGAGAGAGAGAGAGAGAGAGAGAGAGTGAGTGAGTGAGAGAGTGAGTGAGTGAGAGAGAGAGTGAGAGAGTGAGAGAGAGAGTGAGAGTGAGTGAGTGAGTGAGAGTGAGAGAGAGAGAGTGAGAGAGAGAGTGAGAGTGAGTGAGTGAGAGAGTGAGTGAGTGAGAGAGAGAGAGAGTGAGTGAGTGAGTGAGAGTGAGAGAGAGAGAGTGAGAGAGAGAGTGAGAGTGAGTGAGTGAGTGAGAGAGTGAGTGAGAGAGAGAGTGAGTGAGTGAGAGAGAGAGTGAGAGTGAGAGTGAGAGAGTGAGTGAGAGAGTGAGAGAGAGAGAGAGTGAGTGAGTGAGTGAGAGTGAGAGAGAGAGAGTGAGAGAGAGAGTGAGAGTGAGTGAGTGAGTGAGAGAGTGAGTGAGAGAGAGAGTGAGTGAGTGAGAGAGAGAGTGAGAGTGAGAGTGAGAGAGTGAGTGAGAGAGTGAGTGAGAGAGAGAGTGAGAGTGAGAGAGAGAGAGAGAGAGAGAGAGTGAGAGTGAGAGTGAGAGAAACGCTAATTCCATTCAGAAGATATGCGTAGCCGTGCTCACTGCTGAGGGGCGTCAGTGGCAACACATGAAAGAGAGTGTGTATGTGTGTGTGTGTGAGTGAGTGTGTGAGTGTGTGTGTGTGTGAGTGTGTGAGTGTGTGTGTGTGTGTGAATGTGTGTGTGAGTGTGTGTGTGTGTGTGTGTGTGTGTGTGTGAGTGTGTGTGTGTGTGAGTGTGTGTGTGAGTGTGTGTGTGTGTCTGTGTGTGTGTGTGTGAGTGTGTGTGTGTGTGTGTGTGTGTGTGTGTGTTCGTCTTCAAGGCCAATTTGGAATCAGCTCAGAAGTGCGCAGTCACGCGTTCATGAATGTACTCTGTTTGATGTTTAGATGTCTTGTTTACCTCCAACTCGTTTTTTCTTTTTCTCTTTTCTTTTGTGGGATCTCTGTCCCTCACCTGATCCTGACCTGCTGCGGGAAAATAAACACCTGTTTATGAATGATGAAGTGTTTGTAGCCCGTTTCTGAGCTGTGCTGTTATCTCTGTGTGGAGAAGTCCGAGGCAGGATAGAACACCACGCATTCATCTGATTCATCGCCTACATAAAACAGCGTGTGTGTCTCATGTTAAACTGATGAGAGTATTAAATGAATGAAATGAGAGTATTTGATGAAGGAGGCGTATATCACATGCTAGTGTTTTTTATTTCAACAACTTTAAGCACATCACACATGAAATCCTTATTCTCCATTAAACACCATCGTCTGAACATACTGTAGGATGACATGTGACACTTGTTAGCACACTGGAGTTTGATGGAACTCTTTGCTGGGTTTGATGGGAATTTGTGGTTTTGCGAGAGTTTGATAGATAATGAAGGTGTTTGATGGTGAATGAAGGTGTTTGATGGTGAATGAAGGTGTTTGATGGTGAATGAAGGTGTTTGATGGTGAATATTGGTATTTGATGGTGAATGAAGGTGTTTGATGGTGAATATTGGTATTTGATGGTGAATATTGGTGTTTGATGGTGAATGAAGGTGTTTGATGGTGAATGAAGGTGTTTGATGGTGAATGAAGGTGTTTGATGGTGAATATTGGTATTTTGTGGTGAATGAAGGTGTTTGATGGTGAATGAAGGTATTTGATGGTGAATGAAGGTGTTTGATGGTGAATGAAGGTGTTTGATGGTGAATATTGGTATTTGATGGTGAATGAAGGTGTTTGATGGTGAATATTGGTGTTTGATGGTGAATGAAGGTGTTTGATGGTGAATGAAGGTGTTTGATGGTGAATATTGGTGTTTGATGGTGAATGAAGGTGTTTGATGGTGAATGAAGGTGTTTGATGGTGAATGAAGGTGTTTGATGGTGAATGAAGGTGTTTGATGGTGAATGAAGGTATTTGATGGTGAATGAAGGTGTTTGATGGTGAATGAAGGTGTTTGATGGTGAATATTGGTATTTGATGGTGAATGAAGGTATTTGATGGTGAATATTGGTATTTGATGGTGAATGAAGGTGTTTGATGGTGAATATTGGTATTTGATGGTGAATGAAGGTGTTTGATGGTGAATGAAGGTGTTTGATGGTGAATGAAGGTGTTTGATGGTGAATATTGGTATTTGATGGTGAATGAAGGTGTTTGATGGTGAATGAAGGTGTTTGATGGTGAATGAAGGTGTTTGATGGTGAATGAAGGTGTTTGATGGTGAATGAAGGTATTTGATGGTGAATGAAGGTGTTTGATGGTGAATGAAGGTGTTTGATGGTGAATATTGGTATTTGATGGTGAATGAAGGTGTTTGATGGTGAATGAAGGTGTTTGATGGTGAATGAAGGTATTTGATGGTGAATGAAGGTGTTTGATGGTGAATATTGGTATTTGATGGTGAATGAAGGTATTTGATGGTGAATATTGGTATTTGATGGTGAATGAAGGTGTTTGATGGTGAATATTGGTATTTGATGGTGAATGAAGGTGTTTGATGGTGAATGAAGGTGTTTGATGGTGAATGAAGGTGTTTGATGGTGAATATTGGTATTTGATGGTGAATATTGGTATTTGATGGTGAATGAAGGTGTTTGATGGTGAATGAAGGTGAATGAAGGTGTTTGATGGTGAATGAAGGTGTTTGATGGTGAATGAAGGTGTTTGATGGTGAATATTGGTATTTTGTGGTGAATGAAGGTGTTTGATGGTGAATGAAGGTGTTTGATGGTGAATGAAGGTGTTTGATGGTGAATGAAGGTGTTTGATGGTGAATATTGGTATTTTGTGGTGAATGAAGGTGTTTGATGGTGAATGAAGGTGTTTGATGGTGAATATTGGTATTTGATGGTGAATGAAGGTGTTTGATGGTGAATATTGGTATTTGATGGTGAATGAAGGTGTTTGATGGTGAATATTGGTATTTGATGGTGAATGAAGGTGTTTGATGGTGAATATTGGTATTTAATGGTGAATGAAGGTGTTTGATGGTGAATATTGGTATTTGATGGTGAATGAAGGTGTTTGATGGTGAATATTGGTATTTGATGGTGAATGAAGGTGTTTGATGGTGAATATTGGTATTTGATGGTGAATGAAGGTGTTTGATGGTGAATGAAGGTGTTTGATGGTGAATGAAGGTGTTTGATGGTGAATATTGGTATTTGATGGTGAATGAAGGTGTTTGATGGTGAATGAAGGTGTTTGATGGTGAATGAAGGTGTTTGATGGTGAATATTGGTATTTGATGGTGAATGAAGGTGTTTGATGGTGAATGAAGGTGTTTGATGGTGAATGAAGGTGTTTGATGGTGAATGAAGGTGTTTGATGGTGAATGAAGGTGTTTGATGGTGAATATTGGTATTTGATGGTGAATGAAGGTGTTTGATGGTGAATGAAGGTGTTTGATGGTGAATGAAGGTGTTTGATGGTGAATATTGGTATTTGATGGTGAATGAAGGTGTTTGATGGTGAATGAAGGTGTTTGATGGTAAATGAAGGTGTTTGATGGTGAATATTGGTATTTGATGGTGAATGAAGGTGTTTGATGGTGAATATTGGTATTTGATGGTGAATATTGGTATTTGATGGTGAATGAAGGTGTTTGATGGTGAATATTGGTATTTGATGGTGAATGAAGGTGTTTGATGGTGAATGAAGGTATTTGATGGTGAATGAAGGTGTTTGATGGTGAATATTGGTATTTTGTGGTGAATGAAGGTGTTTGATGGTGAATATTGGTATTTGATGGTGAATATTGGTATTTGATGGTGAATGAAGGTGTTTGATGGTGAATATTGGTATTTGATGGTGAATGAAGGTGTTTGATGGTGAATATTGGTATTTTGTGGTGAATGAAGGTGTTTGATGGTGAATGAAGGTGTTTGATGGTGAATATTGGTATTTGATGGTGAATGAAGGTGTTTGATGGTGAATGAAGGTGTTTGATGGTGAATATTGGTATTTTGTGGTGAATGAAGGTGTTTGATGGTGAATGAAGGTGTTTGATGGTGAATATTGGTATTTGATGGTGAATGAAGGTGTTTGATGGTGAATGAAGGTGTTTGATGGTGAATATTGGTGTTTGATGGTGAATGAAGGTGTTTGATGGTGAATGAAGGTGTTTGATGGTGAATGAAGGTGTTTGATGGTGAATGAAGGTGTTTGATGGTGAATGAAGGTATTTGATGGTGAATGAAGGTGTTTGATGGTGAATGAAGGTGTTTGATGGTGAATATTGGTATTTGATGGTGAATGAAGGTATTTGATGGTGAATATTGGTATTTGATGGTGAATGAAGGTGTTTGATGGTGAATATTGGTATTTGATGGTGAATGAAGGTGTTTGATGGTGAATGAAGGTGTTTGATGGTGAATGAAGGTGTTTGATGGTGAATATTGGTATTTGATGGTGAATGAAGGTGTTTGATGGTGAATGAAGGTGTTTGATGGTGAATGAAGGTGTTTGATGGTGAATGAAGGTGTTTGATGGTGAATGAAGGTATTTGATGGTGAATGAAGGTGTTTGATGGTGAATGAAGGTGTTTGATGGTGAATATTGGTATTTGATGGTGAATGAAGGTGTTTGATGGTGAATGAAGGTGTTTGATGGTGAATGAAGGTATTTGATGGTGAATGAAGGTGTTTGATGGTGAATATTGGTATTTGATGGTGAATGAAGGTATTTGATGGTGAATATTGGTATTTGATGGTGAATGAAGGTGTTTGATGGTGAATATTGGTATTTGATGGTGAATGAAGGTGTTTGATGGTGAATGAAGGTGTTTGATGGTGAATGAAGGTGTTTGATGGTGAATATTGGTATTTGATGGTGAATATTGGTATTTGATGGTGAATGAAGGTGTTTGATGGTGAATGAAGGTGAATGAAGGTGTTTGATGGTGAATGAAGGTGTTTGATGGTGAATGAAGGTGTTTGATGGTGAATATTGGTATTTTGTGGTGAATGAAGGTGTTTGATGGTGAATGAAGGTGTTTGATGGTGAATGAAGGTGTTTGATGGTGAATGAAGGTGTTTGATGGTGAATATTGGTATTTTGTGGTGAATGAAGGTGTTTGATGGTGAATGAAGGTGTTTGATGGTGAATATTGGTATTTGATGGTGAATGAAGGTGTTTGATGGTGAATATTGGTATTTGATGGTGAATGAAGGTGTTTGATGGTGAATATTGGTATTTGATGGTGAATGAAGGTGTTTGATGGTGAATATTGGTATTTAATGGTGAATGAAGGTGTTTGATGGTGAATATTGGTATTTGATGGTGAATGAAGGTGTTTGATGGTGAATATTGGTATTTGATGGTGAATGAAGGTGTTTGATGGTGAATATTGGTATTTGATGGTGAATGAAGGTGTTTGATGGTGAATGAAGGTGTTTGATGGTGAATGAAGGTGTTTGATGGTGAATATTGGTATTTGATGGTGAATGAAGGTGTTTGATGGTGAATGAAGGTGTTTGATGGTGAATGAAGGTGTTTGATGGTGAATATTGGTATTTGATGGTGAATGAAGGTGTTTGATGGTGAATGAAGGTGTTTGATGGTGAATGAAGGTGTTTGATGGTGAATGAAGGTGTTTGATGGTGAATGAAGGTGTTTGATGGTGAATATTGGTATTTGATGGTGAATGAAGGTGTTTGATGGTGAATGAAGGTGTTTGATGGTGAATGAAGGTGTTTGATGGTGAATATTGGTATTTGATGGTGAATGAAGGTGTTTGATGGTGAATGAAGGTGTTTGATGGTAAATGAAGGTGTTTGATGGTGAATATTGGTATTTGATGGTGAATGAAGGTGTTTGATGGTGAATATTGGTATTTGATGGTGAATATTGGTATTTGATGGTGAATGAAGGTGTTTGATGGTGAATATTGGTATTTGATGGTGAATGAAGGTGTTTGATGGTGAATGAAGGTATTTGATGGTGAATGAAGGTGTTTGATGGTGAATATTGGTATTTTGTGGTGAATGAAGGTGTTTGATGGTGAATATTGGTATTTGATGGTGAATATTGGTATTTGATGGTGAATGAAGGTGTTTGATGGTGAATATTGGTATTTGATGGTGAATGAAGGTGTTTGATGGTGAATATTGGTATTTTGTGGTGAATGAAGGTGTTTGATGGTGAATGAAGGTGTTTGATGGTGAATATTGGTATTTGATGGTGAATGAAGGTGTTTGATGGTGAATGAAGGTGTTTGATGGTGAATATTGGTATTTTGTGGTGAATGAAGGTGTTTGATGGTGAATGAAGGTGTTTGATGGTGAATATTGGTATTTGATGGTGAATGAAGGTGTTTGATGGTGAATGAAGGTGTTTGATGGTGAATATTGGTATTTTACGGCGTTTGATGGTGGTTGGTTAGGTTTACGATTTGATGGTAATTCAGCTTAGGGGATTAATGGATTTCTTGGCATCACTCCATTTCTCTTGTAGTCAGACAGGATGCCTAATTCACCGTGCTAGTATCACACACATTTGTGGGGCTTTTTTCCCTTTTTGTTTTCTTTGCATTACTCCACACTTCTTCATATTATTGTATACGGCCTTTTATCCGTACACCATGTTAGAGGTTAAAAACATCTGTTCTTTTACCATTGCAGGTCAGTTTTCACCTTGGAAGAGTACCAAACAGGTAAAATGAATCATAACCCCACCATAAGCCCTGTCTTCCTCTCTACTGTCTCTCCTTACTTAACTACCAGCAAAATAATCTTATTATATCACTAACTACTAATCACATCAGGACCT
>NC_030434.2:25673181-25678181 GCF_001660625.3 Ictalurus punctatus
TCACGCTGACACGCCCGACTCTCACTTCCTCACGCTGACACGCCCGACTCTCACTTCCTCACGCTGACACGCCCGACTCTCACTTCCTCACTCTGACACGCCCGACTCTCACTTCCTCACTCTGACACGCCCGACTCTCACTTCCTCACTCTGACACGCCCGACTCACTTTCTCACGCTGACACGCCCGACTCACTTCCTCACGCTGACACGCCCGACTCACTTCCTCACGCTGACACGCCCGACTCACTTCCTCACGCTGACACGCCCGGCTCACTTCCTCACTCTGAAACGCCCGACTCACTTCCTCACGCTGACACGCCCGACTCACTTCCTCACTCTGAAACGCCCGACTCTCACTTCCTCACTCTGAAACGCCCGACTCACTTCCTCACTCTGACACGCCCGACTCACTTCCTCACTCTGAAACGCCCGACTCTCACTTCCTCACTCTGAAACGCCCGACTCACTTCCTCACTCTGACACGCCCGACTCACTTCCTCACTCTGACACGCCCGACTCTCACTTCCTCACTCTGACACGCCCGGCTCACTTCCTCACGCTGACACGCCCGGCTCACTTCCTCACTCTGACACGCCCGACTCTCACTTCCTCACTCTGACACGCCCGGCTCACTTCCTCACTCTGAAACGCCCGACTCACTTCCTCACTCTGACACGCCCGACTCTCACTTCCTCACTCTGACACGCCTGACTCTCACTTCCTCACACTGACACGCCCGACTCTCACTTCCTCACTCTGACACGCCCGACTCTCACTTCCTCACTCTGACACGCCTGACTCTCACTTCCTCACGCTGACACGCCCGACTCTCACTTCCTCACGCTGACACGCCCGACTCACTTCCTCACGCTGACACGCCCGACTCTCACTTCCTCACTCTGACACGCCCGACTCACTTCCTCACTCTGACACGCCCGACTCTCACTTCCTCACTCTGACACGCCCGACTCTCACTTCCTCACTCTGACACACCCGACTCACTTCCTCACTCTGACACCCCGACTCTCAGACTCTCACTTCCTAACAGTGAAACCCCTGAGTCTCAGTTTCTCACACTGACTCTCAGTTCCTTACGGTGACACACCCGACTGTCAGACTCTCATTTCCTCGCAGTGACACGCCCGACTCAGTCTCTCAGCTCTTCAGTGTCTGAGTGATGGCTCAGGCTTGTTCACTCTGTATGCTGCTGTATTTGCAGGTTTTGGAGCACTGGGACTCTCAGGGTGGTGTTTGTGCTCCTGTCCTGCCCCACAGCGCCCCCTACCTGCCCTGGCCCTCAGCTACTGACCCCCCTCAGGGCCTTGACCTCAGCAAACCAGACCCCTATGACCTGTACACCAAATCCAGGGCTTTGTATGAGAGTAGGCGTAAGTAAACACCAGCTCAGGTTGAGTCTGTGTTAGAGCTAAGAAAGTGTGTCAAAGTTTTCTGTGTAAGATTGAGCACATGAAGAATTTAAACATTAATAATATTAACATTGGAAGAAACACAACAAAGGAAAATGATCATTCTAGCACAAAATGTACTGTTTCAGATGATTTATTAGGATTTGTTTACTCAGTATTTTTTTTCTTGTCACTGATTTAGTTCAACTAGGCATTTCTTGTGCTAGACCTCTTTTGGATATTCACCCACCAGAAAACTCCTACAAGACACTGTTGAAAATGAGCTTTTTTATTGCTTTAACAAATGTTTCGTACATTAAATGTCAGAATATTTAGGACGTGTGTTTTTTTAGACGTGTTAGTCTGGGATTATACTTCATGCATGATTACTTGTTCACGTGCGGATGCAGCAGCTACGTGAGCATCGATGTTCACATTCTTACCTTCCTGTGTAATTTTTATGTTATGTTATGTCTCATGTTATTGACCAGGCTATATGTGATCTGTTTTTTAAAATGTTAATTGTAAGGGGAAAAGGTTAATGTACTAAAAACTGTCTATTTGAGAAACTAGGCCTAGTTTGTTCAGACCGGAACAGATGGACATCATGTCTCATCGCACTATACTGCCCCTACTGTTTACACTGGTACTGCACCTTTCACTCCAAATTCCACTGTGACCAATCAGACTGCAGTACACACCCACAACTCCACTGGAACCTATTACTTTTACAGTCACTGCCCAAAATTGTACTCTAAACAATCAGACTAAAAAGTTTACCTTTTGTTTTGATCAAGCCAAACTTAAACCTAAACATGTGACATCACGTCTTCATCTCGTCATGCTCACGTAATTACTCACGTAATTAAATCATGTAAAGGTCTGAGACAGTGATTTTGTTTCAGTCTCACTGAAGAAGGTGTGGCCTCTGTGTCTGTGTCAGTGAAGGAGGTGTGGCCTCTGTGTCTGTGTCAGTGAAGGAGGTGTGGCCTCTGTGTCTGTGTCAGTGAAGGAGGTGTGGCCTCTGTGTCTGTGTCAGTGAAGGAGGTGTGGCCTCTGTGTCTGTGTCAGTGAAGGAGGTGTGGCCTCTGTGTCTGTGTCAGTGAAGGAGGTGTGGCCTCTGTGTCTGTGTCAGTGAAGGAGGTGTGGCCTCTGTGTCTGTGTCAGTGAAGGAGGTGTGGCCTCTGTGTCTGTGTCAGTGAAGGAGGTGTGGCCTTTGTGTCTGTGTCAGTGAAGGAGGTGTGGCCTCTGTGTCTGTGTCAGTGAAGGAGGTGTGGCCTTTGTGTCTGTGTCAGTGAAGGAGGTGTGGCCTCTGTGTCTGTGTCAGTGAAGGAGGTGTGGCCTTTGTGTCCGTGTCAGTGAAGGAGGTGTGGCCTCTGTGTCTGTGTCAGTGAAGGAGGTGTGGCCTCTGTGTCTGTGTCAGTGAAGGAGGTGTGGCCTCTGTGTCTGTGTCAGTGAAGGAGGTGTGGCCTTTGTGTCTGTGTCAGTGAAGGAGGTGTGGCCTCTGTGTCTGTGTCAGTGAAGGAGGTGTGGCCTTTGTGTCTGTGTCAGTGAAGGAGGTGTGGCCTCTGTGTCTGTGTCAGTGAAGGAGGTGTGGCCTTTGTGTCTGTGTCAGTGAAGGAGGTGTGGCCTCTGTGTCTGTGTCAGTGAAGGAGGTGTGGCCTTTGTGTCTGTGTCAGTGAAGGAGGTGTGGCCTCTGTGTCTGTGGCAGTCTCAGTGAAGGAGGTGTGGCCTCTGTGAGTGTCCTGTCAGTCTCAGTGAAGGAGGTGTGGCCTCTGTGAGTGTCCTGTCAGTCTCAGTGAAGGAGGTGTGGCCTCTGTGAGTGTCCTGTCAGTCTCAGTGAAGGAGGTGTGGCCTCTGTGAGTGTCCTGTCAGTCTCAGTGAAGGAGGTGTGGCCTCTGTGAGTGTCCTGTCAGTCTCAGTGAAGGAGGTGTGGCCTCTGTGAGTGTCCTGTCAGTCTCAGTGAAGGAGGTGTGGCCTCTCTGTGTGTGGCAGTGTCAGTGATGGAAAGAAGTGAAGAATTTAACAGCGTACACTGTACAGTTAATATGTGGATGGTATTTCCTACGACTACAGGGTGAATTTACAGCCCTGTAGATGTCTGATTTTATTATTATTTTTAAACTGTATCTTCATTTTTGTCCATGTCTTGCTCGGCGTTAACATGACCGAGCATCTTCTGAAGTCTGATCTCGTTTTATTCACACTGGCTGAGTGAATGTGTAATAATAATCATGGAAGCCAGTTACAGTCTTGACTACAGATGGGATACACGCTGGGACTTGCACTGTTATTCAGATATGATGATGATGATATGATCATGTGATCGTCCAGTGCTGCTGTCGGATGGATACGTGATATCCATGCATTTGTAGTGTTTATATTATGGTAGAATTGCAGATTCAGACATGTGGTGAGAAAATGGAAGGTGCTGCTCACATTGTGTGTGTGTGTGTGTGTGTGTGTGTGTGTGTGTGAGAGAGAGCTGTGATTTATGGGCTGTCCTTCACGTCTCTGTTTCAGAGCCGGGCCTGCCTCGACCTGTTTACCCAGTGGACCCCTCGGGTGAGTGACTAAACCAGGTTACACACACACACACACACACACACACACACACACACACACACACACTGCGGAAAGTACAGAATGATAAATAAATCAGAGTTTTTATATAAAATTACAGCCTGAGAATCAGTAAGCTCTGAGGATGCATTAACCTCAGCGGGGGAGTCATTAAACACGACACACTGTCATTAATCGTGCCTTAATAAAAGGAACTGCGTGTAAATTCACTTCACTCACTCGGTCCGATGCGTTTCTCTGTGAGAGCGGCACTTCGGAAAAAAATAAATAAATAAAACGTACCTCAAACAAGTTTCCTCATTAACCCAAGTCTAGTCTAGAGAGCTTCCGAAAGTGACCAACTTTTCAGGCAAGCACAGCATGATGTCAGGTTCATTTTTTCATTTTCCCGACCAATCAGGCCTCAGCTCGGGCGCAAGAGAGAAAAACAAACATGGAGGACAAAGCGCTGGAGCGAATATGTTGGAAACGCTGAATAGAAAATATTTCATTTCCAATATTCTGGCTATAAAATAACCCAATCACGTTTCTCATTTCTGCATTACTGAGAATAATAACGCTAATCCGGAGAGCTAGCTAGGCTAGTTAGCTAGGCAAGCCAAGACTAGCTAGGACCGAAGAGCGTTGTCATGGTTACAGTGTGCGTCAAGCAAAAAAACCGTGCTCATTAAAGTCTCAGTCGCTTTTCTTAGTAGCTAAGTATTAGCGTGTTGTGGACGGAGGCTAGCAGTTAGCAAGCTGCGTTAGTATTAGCTAACATAGCTTTAACGGCAGATATATGTCTGCATGTTGATTGATTTAAAGCTGACGCTTGCATATACAGCACAACTCGGTGATTGTTTACTGTTCACGCCCCAAGCGGCCATTTTGATTTGACGTCACTCCCGAGTAGGAATTCCGAGTTTAGGGGCACTTCTTTGGGGGGGGGGGGGGGTTCGGAGTGGGAGGTCGGAGGTCGGAAACAACAATTTACTATGACCTTTATTCAAATGCCGCAATAGACGAGAAG